>NW_028327804.1:4565894-4865894 GCF_031878675.1 Megascapheus bottae | reverse complement strand
GCCACAACTCCACTTAGTTTTTGGGTGGATAAGTGGAAAGAAGAATCTTACAGTTTCTTTTGTTTTCATTTTTTTGCTTGCAAAGGCTTTGAATCACCTTCTCCCTGGCTAGTAGAATGACAATTATGACCCTCCAGCGCCTGGCTAGTGATTTTTTGAAAACTGGACTTTATTCCAAATCACATAACTGGTTCCTAGCAAAGTTTTGAAGCCTGACTTAAATGTGACAGATTTTTGTCACTTGGAGACACTCTGTGCTGAACGTTAGAAATGTACCAGCTGAGTCACAGTGGCACTTCCAGTTTTTTGTTTATGTGGTGCTTAGGAATGGAATCCAGGGTTTCATACATGCTAGGCAAGCTTCATTTTGAGCCCAAGGTTTTAGGTTTTGTTTTTTCAGTGTTGTTGCTTCTAAGGTACTGTATGATGTTCTTTCATTTTCTTTGCTTTTTACCTCTTTTCTTCTTTTTCCCTTTAGTTTTATTCTCTGTAGTCACTGTGTTGAATTCGGGTACCCTGTGTCTTGTACATAGGTTTATGTGATTTGAGGAATGGAGAGGGTATAATAAAATGGTAAAAAAAAAAAAACAAAGGAAAAAGGGTGAACCAATTGAACAGTGATACTTGGAAGCCACTAAACGGAAATGAACTGAACAATCTGGGTGGAGAGGGGGCTGAGGGTAGGAAAACAGAGAAAAATGAGGGAGGGGATAACAATTTTCTTAAGAAATATGTTCATTACTTATGTAACCATATGCCAACTATATATTGACTTAACAAAATAAATTAACTTAAAAAATAATTTAGCCAGGTATGGTGGCTCACACTTGTAAATGTAGCTACTCAAGAGGCTGGGATCCAAGGATAGCAGTTCAAAGTCAGCCTGGGCACTGAAGTCCATGTGACTCTTATCTCCAATTAACCACCAGAAACCCAGAAGTGGCCCTATGGCTCAAGGGATAGGGCAGTAGTCTTGAGCTGAAAAGCTCAGTGACAAGACCCAGGTGCAGAATTGCAGTCCCATGACTTGAATGATGAATGATACTAGCCAGGCTCTGTGCGCTCACACTTGGAATCCTATCTACATAGAATCAGGTTTGAATCCAGCCCAAACAAATTGCATGATATTCTGATTTACAGTTCATTACCAAAAATCTGGAGGTGGAGCTGTGGATAAAGTGGTAGAACACTAGCCTGAAGCAAAAAAAAACTTTTAAGGACAGTTCCCAGGCCCTGGGTTCAAGTCCCAGGACTGGCATAAAACAAACAAAATGTGACGCTGAGTCCTCCATCATTTGGTGTTATAGTTCAATATTCTTGATATGCGTCTTAGAAATTAAGTCCCTAGCAAATACTCTCCCCTGAAATTCTGCTTCATAGCTGATTCATAGAATTTCAGCATCATTACTATCACCTTCCAGTTAGCATAGCAGTCTACTACTGAAAATTTGAAGAAAACTTTTGAGTAATCCTAATAAATCTGTGTATTATCTGCACACACATCAAATCAGCAGGAGCTATGTTCTACTATTATATAAATGTATTTAATCCCTTCTTGACTTAATGAGCCTTAAAGAGTAAAACATATGAAATAGTTATGAAACTAACAGTCACCATTCTTCTACCTAATATTGTAATATAAGTTTATAAATGCAAGGACTATTCTGAAGTGTGCAGAAGATAGCTTTTAATTATAATATTCTCATGAAGTATAGTTTTTAAGAAACATGTTGCTTGCTTTGTGAAAGCAAAGGCAAGGAAAAATGATATAAGTAAGTTCCCTATTTATCAGAAGGAAAATACTATTGGGTTTAGATCAACTTCATTCATTCCGTGCTGATGAAACAAATATTTGCAATTCCTGAGGCCAGTCACTTCATTATTGATGCACAATCAGCCAGCTTAGATCAATCTTCCAAAAAAGGAAAGGAACAAATGAGAAGCAATTAAGGTTTCGAAAATGAACCAGGTGGTGGCGGCAGCTCACACTTGTAATTCTATCTACTCAAGGCCTGAAATCCAAGGATCTGGATTAAGTCTGTCTGGGATGAAAATATTCCTGTCTGTAACATCATCTCTGTTATCACAGCCCAGCTGATACACTCTGCCCAACAGGTTCCAAACACCAAATCCATCTCCTATCTGAAATACTATCAAACGTACTCACATATTATTTCCTCTTTGGGAGATAGTTGAAAAATGTACCAGAAACATTTCCCTGGCTTCAGAGTGGAAGTGGAAATATATACTCACTAGAATCCCATCTAGTAAATTACAGTCAATCATCTTTCGTCACATCTTGTTAGTTAAATTGAACAATCAGTGTTTGGATCAGAAGCGATGTGTATGAGCATACAAGTTGTAAAAGTACTGTAATCCTAGCTACTCAAGATAAGCTGAGACCTGAAGATTCCAGTTCAAAGTCAGCCATGCAATAAATTCCATAAGATTTTTACCTCTAATTAACCAGCAAAAAACAGAGCGTTGAATTGTGCTTAAAATGCCACAGGCCTAAGCTTTGCATAAAAGTGCTAAGGGGTAGCATTCAGGATGCCCAATCTCTCCAGTACTTTTTAACATAGTACTAGAATTCCTAGGCAGTGCAGTAAGGCAAGAGGCAAGCATAAAGGGGATCCAAGTAGGGAAAGAAGAAATAAAACTATCCCTCGTTGCAGGTGACATGATTCTGTATTTAAAGAATCCTATAGAGTCTACTCCCAAGCTCCTTGAGCTGATTCAAACATTTGGAAGGGCAGCAGGCCATAAAATCAACCCTCACAAATCAACTGCCTTCCTTTATGCCAAAAGTGAGAGGAACGAGGCAATAATCAGGAAAGAAACTCCTTTCACAATAGCCTCAAACAAAATAAAGTACCTAGGAATTAGCATTACTAAGAATGTAAAGGACCGTTTAGATGAAAACTTTAAAACCCTAAAAAAGGAAATTAAAGCAGAACTAAGGAAATGGAAAAACCTCCCATGCTCCTGATTTGGAAGAATCAACATTGTGAAAATGACAATCTTGCCAAGGGCTATCTACAAATTCAATGCAATACCCATCAACATCCCAATGTCATTCTTTAAAGAAATAGAAGAGGCAATTCAAAATTTCATATGGAATAATAAAAGACCACGTATAGCAAAAACACTTCTTAGCAGAAAGAACAGCGCTGGAGGAATTTCAATTCCAAACTTTAGACTCTATTACAGAGCTTTAATTCTCAAAACAGCTTGGTACGGGCACAAGAACAGGCCTGAGGTCCAATGGAATAGAACTGCGGACCCAGATATTAAACCACAGACCTATGGCCACCTAATCTTTGACAAGGGAGCCAAAAAAATAGAATGAAAGAAAGATAGCCTCTTCAACAAGTTGTGCTGGCAGAACTGGTTAAGCACCTGCAGAAAACTAAAGTTGGATCCTTCTTTGTCACCTTGCACTAGAATTAACTCCAAATGGATCAAAGATCTGGAGGTAAAAACTGACACACTGAAAAGTTTACAGGAAGGAATAGGAGATACATAAGGCCTCCTTGGCACAGGTTGAAACTTTCTTAATAAGGACCAAGAATCACAACAAATCAGAGAAAGACTGGATAAGTGGGACTGCATTAAACTGCAGAGCTTTTGTATGGCAACGGATATAGCTAGTAAACTAATCAGGAAGCCTACAGAGTGGGAGAAGATATTCAGCAAGCAAACAACGGAAAAGGCCTCATATCTAAAATATAACAACAACTGAAAAAATTGAATCACTCCAAATCTAACCTCCAAAGTAACACCCATCACATTAAAAAATGGGACAAAGACTTAAAGAGAGTCTTCTCTGAAGAAGAAACAAAAATGGCCTATAGACACATGAAGAAATGCTCAACATCTCTGGTCATAAAAGAAATGCAAATCAAAACAACTCTAAGATTCCACCTCACTCCAGTTAGAATGGCCAGGATCAGGAAAACGAATGACAACAGATGCTGGAGGGGATGTGGCCAGGAGGGATCAATACTACACTGTTGGTGGGAGTGCAAACTCGTTCAACCGCTATGGAAAGCAGTGTGGCAATGCCTCAAATGGCAAAACATAGAACTCACCTATGACCCAGCAATTCCACTTCTTGGCATTTACCCAACAATCCAGAAACAAGGGCATACTAAACCCAATAGCACAACAATGTTCATTGCAGCACTATTCACCATAGCAAAGATATGGAACCAACCCAGATGTCCCTCAGTTGATGAGTGGATCAACAAGTTGTGGTATTTGTTCACAATGGAATTCTATGCTGCTGTCAGAAAGAATGGCATCGCCCCATTTGTTAGGATATGGAAAGACTTAGAACAAATCATATTAAGTGAAGTAAGCCAGACGCAAAGGAACTTAGGCTCAGTGGTTTCCCTCATTCGTCATAATCAGTAGAAACCATGGGCTCTACTAGCAGAGATTTGCAATAGAGCAAAAGGCCATATATAAGGCCATATAATGTGAAGCTAATTGAAAGGACCTCCAGGATATTGAAACAAAAGCCACATAATGAATGATTGTTGTCCTTAATGTACTATGTTGTCTCTCATCTCCTTTGCTTCCCTTGGTTATCCCATATTGGTATAGTATCTCACTTTGTTATCTGATATATTGAATTTATTTGTATTTGGATATTTGAAATTTGATAGGGAAGGGGGGAAAACCAAGACGAGTGTGGGGTGGGGGGTTGGAGGGAAATGGGTACCAAGACATGTGAAATGGTATCAATGTACGTGAATTAATGCACCTTCTATCTGGCAAATGTCATGTAACCCTTTTACTAATTACAATAAAAAAATTTAAAAAAATAAAGTTGTAGTGTGTGGGGAGGATGGTGGGGTCAAATACATTTCTGGATTTTCCTGGCCTTCTTCTTAGACAAAGGCCTGTTATACTGGATTTTTGGCTTGGCAATGATCAACATGTATATCTTCGAGTAAGACATCCAGAACTTCCATGCCTGAGACTCGAGTTTCCTGGCCATTGGCAACAGCACAGCAACATCTTTCTTCCTCCTGAGCCACAGGCCAAGTGAGCTGGCTTGTGTTGGTTGTTAGTTACAGTGGCTTGGTTACCAGGGTTCCATATTCTGTTCCATTGTGAGGGAGGCAGGGTCACCTTTCAGGGCCCAATGACCAAAGATCCTTGCTCACAGAAGACCTCCCCAAAGACATACTGGAGGCTGAGTCTCTCCTCCAAAATCACAATATACATGTGGATGTAGTAAACAGCACACCTTATTTGTCCAACACACAGGGCATCTTGCACATATTTTTGACATCAATCTACTAGGATATTATTAGGTTTCTGTATTCTAATCAATTTTTTCCTGATGATTAGTTTGCTGTCATGTGTAAAAAATGCAAGAGGGAAAAATACAGAAGAATCAGTGAAATTTTAAAAAAAGCATTACACACATAGATAAGTGTTCACTCTTTGAAGGAGAAAGGATATTTTGACATGATGATGATGATATACACGTGCATGTAGTAAACAGCACACCTTATTAGTCCATTCCCAATGTCTTCCACTAGGCCCAACTACCAGTCTGGTCTCAGGCTCAAGGAGCCTTTCTTCGGTAAGATCCAAACTTAAGGGTCAATATTGCCCTCATCCTTTACAAAACATTTGCTTTACAGTGCCTTCTCTGCCTGCATTTTGCCCCTTGTCGAATTTTTTTTGTTTTTGCTAGTCTTGGGACTTGACCTCAGAGTGTGAACATTGTTCTTGGGCTTTCTTTGGGCTTTAGCTGTCCTACCGAGCCACAGCACCACTTGCAGCGTTTTCTATGTATGTGGTAATGAGGAATCAAACCTGAGTCTTTTTGCGTGGTAGCCAAGGACTCTACCACTAGGTCAAACACACAGGGCATCTTGCACATATTTTTGACGTCAATCTACTAGGATATTATTAGGTTTCTGTATCCTAATCAATTTTTTCCTGATGATTAGCTTTGCTGTCATGTGTAAAAAATGCAAGAGGGAAAAACACAGAAGAATTAGTGAAATTTAAAAAAAAGCATTACACACATAGATAAGTGTTCATTCTTTGTAGGAGAAAGGATATTTTGATATGATGATGATGACTTTGTAATTTCTATGTCAGGGTTGAGAGTTTGGCATAGTAGTAGAGTGCTTGCCTAGCATCCATGAAGATCTGGGTTTGATTGCTCAGTATCACATAGATAGAAAATCTAGATGTGGCACTGTGGCTCAAGTGGCAGAGGGCTAGACCCTTTGAGAAAACCCGAGGACAGTGCTCAGGCCCTGAATTCCAGCACCAAGCCTGGCAGAAAGATAAAAGAAAATAAAAATGCTTTTTACGAGCTAATTCACTCACAGCATTGGCTTCTGAAATCCTCGCTTCTGCATCTTGTGAAATACCCCTTTCCCTCAACGCAGACATGAAAAACAGATCCATCCCATGGTCCACTGTGAGGTAACTGGTTGGGCTAAGATCTAGTCGTGCAGCAACACATAAGTTTTATTCTAATACTTTCCAAACTTTGTACTCAAATATGCTACCTACTTACCAACTTAGGTCAGTTATCCTTATGCTATACCTTTTCTTCATTACTACAATATTCTTACACTCCTACGTTAATCCTCTTGTACCTCCCCTGACCTCTCTCATTCTTTTTTTCTATCTTTGGACCTCTGCTCGTCTTTCAACCCTTATACTGCACGGATCTACACTTGATGGCTGTTGAGCAATATTGTATATGTAGGTGGTTAATTATTCTCTAGGCTCAGAGGGACTTAAAGACAATAGAGATTGGATTGAGAGGCTTATTGTTTTGGGTATAAATCGCTTATCATTGGTAGTATTAGACTGGTCTGTAAGTGCACAAAAAGAAAGAGTGATAATACCAATCAAAACTTGTGAACATCTAGTGTCTGCCAGCTACAGAGGTCTAGGTTGGTTATATCTGAAAAATTATAATCGTATTTAGTAGTAATCTTGCTCCCATTTTCAAATGGGCAGAACAAGAAACTCAAGAAAAATGTCAAATCAAGAAACAACATCCCCCACCCAATGTAAACAGACAATGGAACAGTCACTGGCAAACCTAGAGGAGAGTCTTGCAAGTGCTACACAAATGCAATTGATAAACATCATTAATGAAAAATGTGAAAATATAAAGAAAGAGATAAAGGAGGAAGCCAAAGCTGAACAAGATGAAAGGATATACTAGGTGATAAGTGAAAAAGAAGAAGCCATAAAGGAGGCCATAATAAAGGTTTTTCAAAGAAAGATGGATGAATTTATAGAATCCACAAGTAAAAACGTGACCAAACTCCAGCAAATGTCCAAAGAAAATAAAGCTTCTGAGCTAACCACTCAAAAGGAAATCAAGGAGGTAAAGAAATCCATACATGATCTAAAACAAGAGATGCAAGGCATCAAAAGTGAGCAATTAGAAGCAAGGGCGATGAAAAATAAAGTAGATAGCTTTGATAGCAGGTTAGACAATGCAGAGGAGAGAATTTCCAGGGCTGAAGATAATTTAGTTATTATAGAGAAAGAACAGAAAATGAGTCAATCCAAATCTAGGAAAATTGAGAGAGCGCTTCAGGAGGTCCAAGATAAAATTAGGAAGACTAATTTAAGGCTAGTTGGTATTGAGGGCATGGAGAAAGAGGTCAATGGTATTGGAAATATACTTCAGGGAATCATCTCAGAGAATTTCCCAAATATCCAGAAAGGCAGGCCCATCCAGATACGAGAAGCTTTTAGAACCCCAAACAGACCTGACCAGAAAAGAACATCCCACCGCCACATTGTGATCCGAACTCCATCAATAGAAGCGAAAGGGAAGATCCTAAAGGCAGCCAGGGAAAAGGGATCAGTAACCTATAAAGGCAAACCAATCAGAATAACCCCAGATTTCTCAGCAGAGACCATGCAAGCACGAAGTGACTGGAAGCATATATGTCATGCCCTTAAATCAAATAACTACCAACCAAGAATATTGTAGCCAGCTAAGCTCTCATTCATAACTGAGGGAACAATAAAAACATTCCATTCCATGGAAAAGCTGCAACAATATGTCGAAACAAAACCAACACTACAGAGAATTCTCAAAGATGCTCTATACATAGAAAACCAAAATAAATGCAATATAGGCAAAGAAATGACACCTAAACAGCATACCATCTAAGGACCCCAAGAACTGTCAAGACACAGGCCCTAATAAAAGCTTTTAAAAATGGTAGGAACTAATAAATATCTCTCAATCCTAACTCTCAATATCAATGGACTTAACTCTCCAATTAAACGGCATAGGTTGTCTAGTTGGATCAAAAAGCAAGAGCCATCGTTCTGCTGTCTTCAAGAGACACATCTTACCCAAAAACAATCATCTTTTGAAAGTGAGAGGTTGGAATAAACTCTATCAAGCTAACTGCCCCCATAAACAGGCTGGAGTTGCCATCCATCCTCATATCAGATACAATAGACTTCAAACTAAAATTAGTAAGAAAAGACAAAGAAGGTTACTACATACTACTAAAGGGATCTTTCCTCCAGGAAGACATAACGATACTAAATATTTACACACCCAATCCCAGAGCTCCAAACTTCATCAACCAAACTTTACTTACACTGAAACCATACATAGATCGAAATACAGTGATTGTTGGTCAGTTTAACACACCACTCTCACCTATGGACAGATCAACAAGGCAAAACTCAACAGAGAAGCCTTAGAACTGAACAGCTATATTGACCACTTAGATCTAACAGACATCTCCAGAATATTCCACTCAGTAACAACACAATATACGTTTTTCTCAGCAGCACATGGAACATTTTCCATAATAGACCACATCTTAGGCCATAAAACAAACCTGGACAGATTCAGAAACACTGAAATTATTCCATGCACACTCTCAGACCATAAAGGCATCAAATTGGAGCTGAACACATATCTCCACCAACGAAAACCCCGTAACTCATGGAGACTGAAAAACACATTGTTGAATCAAAAACAATGGGTAATCGAAGAGATCAGAACAGATTTCCAACTGTATATGAAATTTAACAATAAGGAGCACACAAATATCAACTCCTTAGGGACACAACAAAGGCAGTACTCAGAGGAAAATTTATAGTGCTGAGTGCCTACAACAGCAGGTTGGAAAAATGGCAAACCAACTAGTTAATGTCTCACTTCAACCTGCTGGAAAAAGAGCAACAAACTAACCCTAAACCCATTAGGAGAAAGCAAATTATTAAAATCAAAGCAGAATTAAATGATTTGGAATAAAAAAACCTATAGAAAGAATCAACAAAACAAGGAGTTGGTTCTTTGAAAGAATTAACAAAATTGACAAGCCCTTAGCAAATCTAACCAAAGAAAGAAGAGAGCATATCGAAATAAACAAAATCGCAGATGAAAATGGTGATATCACGACAGAAATTACCCAGATCCAGAATATCATGAGGGAATACTTCTCAAACCTTTACGCCAACAAATTTGAGAATCTAGAGGAAATGGATGAATTCCTAGACAATATTAACATACCCACAGTGAACCAAGAAGAGCTAACCCAAATCAACAGGCCTATTTCAAGCTCTGAAATAGAAATGGAAATTAGACAACTTCCACTTAAAAAGAGCCCAGGGCCAGATGGATTCACAGCTGAATTCTATAAAGTCTTCACAGCAGAGCTCACACCAATACTCCTCAAGCTCTTCAACGAAATTGGAAATGAAGGTTGTTTACCAAACTCATTCTGTGAAGCCAGTATATCCCTCATCCCCAAACCAGACAGAGATTCATCAAAGAAAGAGAACTATAGACCCATTTCTTTGATGAACATCAATGCAAAACTTCTCAACAAAATACTGGCCAACCGTCTACAACATCTCAGCAAAAATATTATACACTATGATCAAACTGGATTCATCACAGGGAGGCAAAACTGGTTCAACATACACAAATCAATTAATATAATATAACACATCAACAGGAGCAAGGACAAAAATCACATGATTGTCTCAATAGATGCGGAAAAGGCATTTGACAAGATCCAAAACCCCTTTATGTTAAAAGATGTGGAGAAACTAGGAATCCATGGAACATTTCTCAATGTAATAAAGGCTGTGTATGAGAAACCTACTGCCAGTATAATACTTAATCGTGAAAATCTAAAGCCATTCCCTCTAAAATCAGGAACGAGACAAGGATGCCCACACTCTCCACTCTTTTTTAATATACTACTAGAATTCCTAGGCAGTGCAATAAGGCAAGAAGCAAGCATAAAGGGGATCCAAGTAGGGAAAGAAGAAATAAAACTATCTCTCTCTGCAGATGACAAGATTCTGTATTTAAAGAATCCTATAGACTCTACTCCCAAGCTCCTGGAGCTGATTCAAAGCTTTGGAAGGGCAGCAGGCCATAAAATCAACCCTCACAAATCAACTGCCTTCCTTTACACCAACAGTGAGTGGAACGAGGCAATAATCAGGAAAGAAACTCCTTTCACAATAGCCTCAAAGACAATAAAGTACCTAGGAATTAGCTTAACTAAGAATGTAAAGGACCGTTTAGATGAAAACTTTAAAACCCTAAAAAAGGAAATTAAAGCAGAACTAAGGAAATGGAAAAACCTCCCATGCTCCTGGATTGGAAGAATCAACATTGTGAAAATGACAATCTTGCCAAGAGCTATCTACAAATTCAATGCAATACCCGTCAACATCCCAATGTCATTCTTTAAAGAAATAGAAGAGGCAATTCAAAATTTCATATGGAATAATAAAAGACCCCGTATAGCAAAAACACTTCTTAGCAGAAAGAACAGCGCTGGAGGAATTTCAATTCCAAACTTTAGACTCTATTACAGAGCTATAATTCTCAAAACAGCTTGGTACTGGCACAAGAACAGGCCTGAAGTCCAATGGAATAGAACTGCGGACCCAGATATTAAACCACAGACCTATGGCCACCTAATATTTGAGAAGGGAGCCAAAAAAATAGAATGGAAGAAAGATAGCCTCTTCAACAAGTTGTGCTGGTAGAACTGGTTAAGCACCTGCAGAAAACTAAATTTGGGTCCTTCTTTGTCACCTTGCACTAGAATTAACTCCAAATGGATCAAAGACCTGGAGGTAAAAGCTGACACACTGAAAAGTTTACAGGAAGGAATAGGAGATACACTAGGCCTCCTTGGCACAGGTTGAAATTTCTTAATAAGGACGAAGAATCACAACAACTCAGAGATAGACTGGATAAGTGGGACTGCTTTAAACTGCAGAGCTTTTGTATGGCAACGGATATAGCTAGTAAACTAATCAGGAAGCCTACAGAGTGGGAGAAGATCTTCACCAACCAAAGAACGGAAAAAGGCCGCATATCTAAAATATATCAACAACTCCAAAAATTGAATCACTCCAAAACTAACCTTCAAAGTAACACCCATCACATTAAAAAATGGGCGAAAGACTTAAAGAGAGTCTTCTCTGAAGAAGAAACAAAAATGGCCTATAGACACATGAAGAAATGCTCAACATCTCTGGTCATAAAAGAAATGCAAATCAAAACAACTCTAAGATTCCACCTCACTCCAGTTAGAATGGCCAGGATCAGGAAAACGAATGACAACAGATGCTGGAGGGGATGTGGCCAGGAGGGATCACTACTGCACTGTTGGTTTGGAGTGCAAACTCATTCAACCCCTATGGAAAGCACTGTGGCAGTGCCTCAAAAGGCTAAACATAGAACTCCCTTATGACCAAGCAATTCCACTACTTGGCATTTACCCAACAATCCAGAAACAAGGGCATACTAAACCCACTAGCACAACAATGTTCATTGCAGCACTATTCACCGTAGCAAAGATATGGAACCAACCCAGATGTCCCTCAGTTGATGAGTGGATCAACAAGTTGTGGTATTTGTACACAATGGAATTCTATGCTGCTGTCAGAAAGAATGACATCGCCCCATTTGTTAGGAAATGGAAAGACTTAGAAAAAATCATATTAAGTGAAGTAAGCCAGACGCAAAGGAACTTAGGCTCAGTGGTTTCCCTCATTCGTCATAATCAGTAGAAACATTGGGCTCTACTAGCAGAGATTGTCAATAGAGCAAAAGGCCATATATAAGGCCATATAATGTGAAGCTAATTGAAAGGAACTCCAGGATATTGAAACAAAAGCCACATAATGAATGATTGTTGTCCTTAATGTACTTTGTTGTCTCTCATCTCCTTTGCTGTCCCTTGGTTATCCCATATTGGTATAGTATCTCACTTTGTTATCTGATATATTGAATTTATTTGTATTTCGATATTTGAAATTTGATAGGGAAGGGGGGAAAACCAAGACGGGTGGGGGGTGTGGGGTTGGAGGGAAATGGGTACCAAGACATGTGAAAGGGTATCAATGAATGTGAATTAATGCACTTTCTACCTGGCAAATATCATGTAACCCTTTTCCTAATTACAATAAAAAATGAAAAAAAAAGAAAGTTGTAGAGTGTGGGAGGATGATGGGGTCAAATACATTTCTTCTTAGAAATTTACCTCATCTGGTTGCCATGGATTTTCCTGGCCTTCTTCTTAGAGAAAGGCCTGTTATAGTGGATTTGTGGCTTGGCAAAGATCTATCATGTACATCTTCCACAACTTCAATGCCTGAGACTCGAGTTTCCTGACCTTTGGCAACAGCACATCAACATCTTCTTCCTACTGAGCCACAGGCCAAGTGAGCTGGCTTGAACTGGTTGTTAGTTACAGTGGCTTGGTTACCAGGGTTCCATATGCTGTTCCAATGTGAGGGAGGCAGGGTCACCTTTCAGGGCCCAATGACCAAAGATCCTTGCTCACAGAAGACCTCACCAAAGACATAGTGGAGGCTGAGTCTCTCCTCCAATCTCACAATATACATGTGGATGTAGTAAACAGCACACCTTATTTGTCCATTCCCAATGTCTTCCACTAGGCCCAACTACCAGTCTGGTCTCAGGCTCAAGGAGCCTTTCTTCGGTAAGATCCAAACTTAAGGGTCAATATTACCCTCATCCTTTACAAAACATTTGCTTTACAGTGCCTTCTCTGCCTGCATTTTGCCCCTTGTCGAATTTTTTTTTGTTTTTGCTAGTCTTGGGACTTGATCTCAGAGTGTGAACATTGTTCTTGGGCTTTCTTTAGGCTTTAGCTGTCCCACCGAGCCACAGCACCACTTGCAGCGTTTTCTATGTATGTGGTAATGAGGAATCAAACCTGAGTCTTTTTGCGTGGTAGCCAAGGACTCTACCACTAGGTCAAACACACAGGGCATCTTGCACATATTTTTGATGTCACTCTACTAGGATATTATTAGGTTTCTGTATCCTAATCAATTTTTTCCTGATGATTAGCTTGCTGTCATGTGTAAAAAAAGCAAGAGGGAAAAACACAGAAGAATTAGTGAAATTTAAAAAAAAGCATTACACACATAGATAAGTGTTCATTCTTTGTAGGAGAAAGGATATTTTGATATGATGATGATGACTTTATAATTTCTATGTCAGGGTTGAGAGTTTGGCATAGTGGTAGAGTGCTTGCCTAGCATCCATGAAGATCTGGGTTTGATTGCTCAGTATCACATAGATAGAAAATCTAGATGTGGCACTGTGGCTCAAGTGGCAGAGGGCTAGACTTGAGAAAACCCGAGGACAATGCTCAGGCCTTGAATTCAAGCCCCAAGACTGGCAGAAAGATAAAAGAAAATAAAAATGCTTTTTACGAGCTAATTCACTCACAGCATTTGCTTCTGAAATCTTCGCTTCTGCATCTTGTGAAATACCCCTTTCCCTCAACATAGACAAGAAAAACAGATCCATCTGATGGTGCATTGTGAGGCCACTGGTTGGGCTAAGAGCTAGTCGTGCAGCAACACATAGGTTTTATTCTAATACCTTCCAAACTTTGTACTCAAATATGCTACCTACTTACCAACTTAGGTCAGTTATCCTTATGGTATACCTTTTCTTCATCACTACAATATTCTTACACTCCTACGTTAATCCTCTTGAACCTCCCCTGACCTCTCTCATTCTTTTTTTCTATCTCTGGACCTCTGCTCGTCTTTCAACCCTTATACTGCACGGATCTACAGTTGATGGCTGTTGAGCAATATTGTATATGTAAGTGGTTAATGATTCTCTAGGCTCAGAGGGACTTAAAGACAATAGAGATTGGATTGAGAGGCTTATTGTTTTGGGTATAAATGACTTATCATTGGTTGTATTAGACTGGTCTGTAAGTGCACAAAAAGAAAGAGTGATAATACCAATCAAAACTTGTGAACATCTAGTGTCTGCCAGCTACAGAGGTCTAGGTTGGTTATATCTGAAAAACTATAATCGTATTTAGTAGTAATCTTGCTCCCATTTTCAAATGGGCAGAACAAGAAACTCAAGAAAAATGTCAAATCAAGAAACAACATCCCCCACCCAATGTAAACAGACAATGGAACAGTCACTGGCACACCTAGAGGAGAGTCTTCCAAGTGCTACACAAATGCAATTGATAAACATCATTAATGAAAAATGTGAAAATATAAAGAAAGAGATAATGGAGGAAGCCATAGCTGAACAAGAGGAAATCATAAACAAGGAGATAATGATAAAGAAGAAGCCATAAGGGAGGCCATAACAAAGGTGTTTCAAAGAAAGATGGATGAATTCATAGAATCCACAAGTAAAAACGTGACCAAACTCCAGCAAATGTCCAAAGAAAATAAAGCTACTGAGCTAACCACTCAAAAGGAAATCAAGGAGGTAAAGAAATCCATACATGATCTAAAACAAGAGATGCAAGGCATCAAAAGTGAGCAATTAGAAGCAAGGGCGATGAAAAATAAAGTAGATAGCTTTGATAGCAGGTTAGACAATGCAGAGGAGAGAATTTCTGGAGCTGAAGATAATTTAGGTATTATAGAGAAAGAACAGAAAATGAGTCAATCCAAATCTAGGAAAATTGAGAGAGCGCTTCAGGAGGTCCAAGATACAATTACGAAGCCTAATTTAAGGCTAGTTGGTATTGAGGAGGGCGTGGAGAAAGAGGTCAATGGTATTGGAAATATACTTCAGGGAATCATCTCAGAGAATTTCCCAAATATTCAGAAGGGCAGGCCCATCCAGATACGAGAAGCTTTTAGAACCCCAAACAGACCTGACCAGAAAAGAACATCCCACCGCCACATTGTGATCCGAACTCCATCAATAGAAATGAAAGAAAAGATCCTAAAGGCAGCCAGGGAAAAGGGATCAGTAACCTATAAAGGCAAACCAATCAGAATAACTCCAGATTTCTCAGCAGAGACCATGCAAGCACGAAGTGACTGGAAGCATATATGTCATGCCCTTAAATCAAATAACTACCAACCAAGAATATTGTAGCCAGCTAAGCTCTCATTCATAACTGAGGGAACAATAAAAACATTCCATTCCAGGGAAAAGCTGCAACAATATGTCGAAACAAAACCAACACTACAGAGAATTCTCAAAGATGCTCTATACATAGAAAACCAAAATAAATGCAATATAGGGAAAGAAATGACACCTAAACAGCATACCATCTAAGGACCCCAAGAACTGTCAAGACACAGGCCCTAATAAAAGCTTTTAAAAATGGTAGGAACTAATAAATATCTCTCAATCCTACCTCTCAATATCAATGGACTTAACTCTCCAATTAAACGGCATAGGCTGTCTAGTTGGATCAAAAAGCAAGAGCCATCGTTCTGCTGTCTTCAAGAGACACATCTTACCCCAAAACAATCATCTTTTGAAAGTGAGAGGTTGGAACAAACTCTATCAAGCTAACTGCCCCCATAAACAGGCTGGAGTTGCCATCCTCATATCAGAGACACTAGACTTCAAACTAAAATTAGTAAGAAAAGACAAAGAAGGTGACTACATACTACTAAAGGGATCTTTCCTCCAGGAAGACATAATGATCCTAAACATTTACACACCCTTTTGAAGATTCTCAAAAGATTGAAGATTCTACCAGTGTAAGTTAGATTCCGTCATTGATATTAAATAATGCAATGAGTAGGGATTTATATTTGAAATATCACTGTTGACAAAATCTAACACACATTTGCTTAGTATTTGCTTTTGATTTCCCAAGAAGTTCAGTACAAGCTAACATGTGTGGCATATATCGACTGGGAGAAATGATTCAGAATATGTGACTCATTTGAACAGGAGTCAGTGAAAAGATACAGACGCAGGATACCCATATTGTGATAATTTGTATCTTTTGCATATTTTGTGTTTGTTATTAATTCCATTTGTAGTGTACATTTCTAGGTAAAAACTTTTAAAATGTTTCCAAACAATTTGTTATTTCAACAGCAAAAAAAGACATTTATATGCCTGATAAAATTCACAGAATCCAAATTTTTTCATATTATTTTTTGTTTTTTGTTTTTTTTGGTGGGTCATAGATATTGAACTCAGCCTGGGCACTATCCCTGAGCTCTGCAGCTCCAGGCTACCACCTTACCCTGGAGCCAAGCCCCACTTCCCATTTTCTAAAGGTAAATTGGAGATAAGAGACTCACGTCTTTTTGTGCCAGGATGGCTTTAAACCTTGAACCTCAGATCTCAGCCTCCTGAGTAGCTAGGATTACAGAAGTGAGCCACCACCCCATCATGCTCAGCTTTCTGGTTTTTTTTTAAACAAGCCCTTTGGCTGGAACTCGGTCTGAGCACTGTCCTTCAGCTTTCCTCAAGCCTAGTGATCTTCTACTTGAGCCACAGCACTACTTCTGGTTTTTTCTGTGTATGTGGTACTGCGGAATTGAACCTTCGTCTTCATACAAGCACTCTACAACTATGCCAAACTCCCAGCCCCTCCACATTAGTTTTTATGATAGATCTTTCCATACATCTAGGATGGCTAGAAATCCTTCTTGAGTTTCCCAAGATCAGGGAGTATAGGTGTGTCCCATCCTGTGTGGCTACATAACCATTGTTTAGGGTACAGTTCTCTCCTCATTCTACCCATCTAGAGCAATTTTCATCCTCCATGTATAATCATTAAACATTCAGCTCCTGTTCCTCTCTACTCCATTCTCTGGAACCATCGTGCTTTTTGGCTCTAAGGGTTTGTTGATCCTTGGAAGCTCTGGAAGGGAAAACATACCCTAGCTCTTCCTTTATGACTGCTGTATTTTTAGTTTACTGTAATCAAGATTCATCTGTAAAATATAGTAAAATGTTCTTCCTTTTCAATGCATTGTTTTGCATATTTCTATCTTTTGATTATTATTAATAGTTGTGAATGGATTCTCCACATATTTGTTCTAGTCTCTGCTTTCTCTTCCTTTAGGTACAAATCTAGAAATAGAAGTGTTGGACCATATTTCTATGTAATTCTATATTTAGTACTTTTTTAGCACTCTCCACACAATTTTTGATTGTTTTATATTCCTTGCAGAACTATTCCAAAGTTCTACTTCTTCTCACTACCTTCCCAGTAATAGTTAGACTTTGAAAGTTGTTTTTTTGTATGCGCGCGTGTGTGTGTGTGTGTTTGTGTGTGTGTATATGGATCTTTTTGTTTAAAACTATATATATATTAACATATTTAAAGTAATGATTTCATTGTAATTTTAATTTTTCTCATGACTGTTAATATTGAACGTCTTTCTACATTTTGAACTACTATTTCTATATATTCTTTTTAGAAAATCCTCTCCAATCTCCAATTGTTTTCCCTTTTTTGTGGGGTAGTGGGGAAAGTCATGGGGCTTGGACCTTGGGCAGTGAGCTCTTTAGTTTAAGGCTATTGTCCTACCCTGAGTATTGCCCCTCAGTTCTTCTGCTCACAGCTCCCTACCCCTCTTCCCATTATATACAGAACAAAGGTCATCCTCAGTCTTTTTGAAAAAGTAAAACATACAGTAAATTTGTAGTATAAAACAGCAAGAAATAAATTTCTTGCCAGGTGCAGTGACTTCTACCTGTAATCCTAGCTACTCAGATATCAGGCTGATATCTAAAGATTTGGTTCAAAGCCAGCCTGGGTATTAGAAAGTCTAGGAGACTCTCATCTACAGTTAACCACTAGAATATGGGAAATGGCACTGTGGCTGCATAGGTAGGGTGATAGCCTTGAGTTGAAGAGCTCAGGAACAGTGCCCAGGCCCAGAGTTCAAGCCTTACAAATCCCCCAGCCAAAAAAAAGAAAAAAAAGTTTCTTCCCCAAGTGACTATTATGCCAGACATAGAACATTAACATTCTGGGTGTACTTCACAGTATTATTACTTGATACCCTAAGATTTTGCAATATTCTCGCAGTGCCAGCATTTGTCATCATATAATGTAGTTCTTTTTCAATGGAATAATTCAATTTATAACCTAAATCTACTCCCCCGACTTATTTTTGTCGCTACCACAATTGCTCTACCATGATATGCCACAAGCCATTAAACATTTTATGGTGGGTAATTGGAAAGGAGTCTCATGGAATTTTGTGCCAGGCTGGCTTTGAACCATGGTCCTCAGATCTCAGTCTCCTGAGTAGCTAGGATGACAGGCGTGAGCCACCAAAACCTGGCTTGCCTTTTTATTTATTTTTGGTTGTTGGGACTTGAGCTCTGCGCCTAGGCATCATCCCTAAGCTTTTCAGGTCAATATTTCATGTAAGTCTAAACATTTAAGTAAAGGAATAAAATTCCAGACATGGTGTGTTTATAACTCGGTGCTAATTCTTGATGAGAATGTGCCATTCCAGAAGCTGGTGTCATTTGATGATGTAGCTGTGGATTTCAGCTGGGAGGAGTGGCAGCATCTGGACAATGCTCAGAGGACCCTGTACAGAGATGTAATGCTGGACACCTACAGCAACCTGGTGTCCTTAGGTGAGCAAAAGTCAAATCACTAGCAAGGCCAAGTGCCTTGTTATTTTGCAGATACGTGAATGTTTATCAAACTTTCAATACTATTTAAATGAAAGATTCCAGGCCCTGAGAAGTATCATTACTTTCTAAAGAAAACCTAAGATAATTTTGTACTCATTCTTTAGAATACCTTCAGGATACTTTGATAACAGTTCTAAATTATGTCTTCCCTAATGGAGACGACATTCCAAACTTACACAGTAATTGTAAGTGGATAAACAATCCAGAATAGAATATATATCATTATTGGAAATAGGATCTACAAATCACTAAACAGTGAGTTTATAATGGAAACCTAGCACCAGGTGCAATGTTTCATGCCTGTAATCTTAAAATATTCAGGAGGAAGAAATCTAAGAATTCTAATTTGAAGCCAGCAAGGGCATAAAAATTGCCATGAAACTCTATAACTCCAAGTAACCCCTCAAAAATGTTAGTGGAGTGTCAAGAGTTTGACTTTGTGGTTGAGTGCTTGCCTAGCATGCATGAAGACCTATGCATGTAAGTGGAGCTGGGACTCAAACTGGTATTTTTCTAGCCTTGAGCAAGACAGCTATGTTTATGCCAAACAAAATGAATCCAGAGGTGGGGAAAAGTCAACCATGGAGCCAGTGAGAAATGAGAAAAAAGGTTTAATAGATAACTTGTGAGTAGGATGTCTGCGAACTTAAAGCAATGATGACACAGCATAAGCAATAATTCTCTACTGTTTCTAATTTACAGGGCCCTGTGTTCCCAAACCTGTATTAATTGACAAGCTACAGTACTGTGCAGAACTCTGGATAGGAAATTCCTCTGACAAGAATATCACAGGTGAGTGAATGCATCTTCATATTGATGTTGGAGCCTGAGCCCCATTGGTAAGTTCATGTTGTGATGTACTGAGCAATAATATTCTTAGTTACCCTAAATTCTGTGTGGAACCTATGGAATTCTTTGTGAATGAATCAAGAATCATTTTCTTTTCCCAATCCTATGCTTGGTCTCAGGGCCTGAGCATGGTCCTTGGGTTTTCTTAAGGCTAGCTCTCTACTTCTTGAGTCATAGCACCACTTCTGGCTTTTTCTTTGTATGTAGTACCAAGGAACTGAACCAGGTCTTTGTGCATGCTAGCCCAAACCCCCGGCACCAAGAATCATAAGGTGATATAATGAATTCTATGTGGCAGTAGAGTTAAAGTTAGATTTCTCTGTAGAAATCACTGTGAAACAAAATAAAATGAGAAAGCCATGAGCCCGTGGCTCATGCCTGTAATCCTAGCTACTTAGGAGGCTGAGATCTGAGGATCAAGGTTCAAAGACTGACCTATCACAAAAACACCTTAGACTCTTCTCTCCAATGAACCAATAGAAAATGAGAAGTGGAGTTGAGGCTAAAGACATAGGGCAGTAGCCTTGAGCTTAAGAGCTCAGGAAGAACAGCCAGGTGTAGAATTCAAGTCCCATGACTGCAAAACAAGAAAGAAAGAAAGAAAGAAAGAAAGAAAGAAAGAAAGAAAGAAAGAAAGAAAGAAAGAAAGAAAGAAAGAAAAAAAGGAAGAAAGAAAGAAGAAAGAGGGAAGAAAGAGGGAAGGAAGGAAAGGAAGAAAGAAAGAAAGAAAGAAAGAAAGAAAGAAAGAAAGAAAGAAAGAAAGAAAATTCATTTCTTTAAAACTAAGACTATAAATGATTGAGCAAACAAGGAATAAGTCAGGGCATTATTCTCTGATAAGGATAATATCTTTTTGCTGGTAGGAAAGACTGGTATTCAGAACTAGACCTTTCCACCAGAAATTGAGCCTAGTGGTAGAGTGCTTGCCTAGCATGCACAAAGACACAGGTTTGATTCCTTATTACCACATACATAGAAAAAGCCAGAAGTAATGACTTCATTGGTAGGCTTCTAGTCTTGAGAAAACCCAAGGACAGTAGTTAGGTCCTACGTTCAAACCCAGGAATGGAAGGGAAAAAAAACAACAAAGTTTCAATCAACATAAGAAAATTAACTAGACAATGAGCTGGAGATTTTCTGGTCTTCCATGGTTCTGAGGGACAGGAGTGTTAGAAAAGGAATTTTTATAAGACTTCAAATGGAAAGAAACAAATTTCAAAATTCCCACAAATACCTAAATTGAGACTTTAATGAGAAGTTTAACGGAAGGGATATAGGTGTAAGTCCTCACTCTCAAGAATCGTTCTTGCTTGGATCAAAGGCAAACAGACATATAAACCAAACTTGTGGCCGCTGAATCTAGAAAAAATTCGTGTTCCTCACTTAATGGTTAATAAGCAAACAGCATTGAAACTGGGCAAGGTAATCCTATCTGCTACTCAGGATCTGAGACTCTTATCTGTAGTTAACTCTAGAAAACAGGAAGTGGGCTGTAGCTCAAGAATAGGGGTTATAGTCTTCTGCTGAAGTGTTCAGGGACAGGCCGAGGCCTATGAACTACAAAAAAGAAAAGAAAAGATAACAAAAGAAAGTTTTAAAAAGATGCAAAACAGCACAGTATTTAGATTATTTCTCAACAATAAGAGAAAGGCAGCTATTCCTCAATGTATAAACAAAAGAGTATTTGATAAAAAAACACCTGCAGGTATATTATAGGTAGTACTCAGCTTAAAACTGTAGCAATACATAGTTGGGTAATTTCAATAAATATTTCCTGTGATATAAAAAGAGAATAAAACACAGAAAAACATTATTAGTCATTGTAAAATATCATTTTCTTAATATGTTAGGGAGAAAAGCATATATTTCTCATAAATCAATCTCCACTTTTATATTTTAAAATATCTAACACTTAGGATGGGAAAGTAAAGTCATTACCTTTACAGTAAGGAATATTTGTATCTCATGTATGTTTGTGTCTTTTTTTCTATGACTCATTTTAGATGTCCAGGTAATGGAAAATGTGTTCAAGACCTGCCAGGAAAGTCCACATGAATGTCTTTGTGAAGTAACAGTTGCAAGTAGTATCGAAGTGGAGGAAAACGTGAGATTAGCAACAACTTTAAATATGAGCTCTACACATAATCCAGAGCTGATTAGTAATAACGGTAACAACTTAGGGGTGAGGACTGAGGAGTTCATTAAGTGTCAGAACATGCTTCTGTCTCCTAAGCCTGATGAGATGCATGCTGCATATAGATCTCGTATGTCTCCTGTTCTTAAAAAATCCATCGGATATTCAGAGCATTTTATTCATGATTGTGACAGTCCAAAAGATCTGCAGTATCATAATTCTGTTCTCCCTGCCCAAGACATTCTTCAGGGAGGGAGGAAAACTGCTAAATGTACTGTGTGATGAAAAATATTGTACTTCACACCGACCATCACTACACATCCGAAAATGTACACAGGAGAGACTCCTCATACATGAAGTGAATGAGAGAAATCTTTCAGTAATGAAATACGCCTTACAATACCTCAGAGCAAATATCCTGAGATATGTGATGCATACATCAAGTGTGAAAATTAATTTCTGAGAAGTCAGACCTGACGCCCCAACCTCGATCTCCAAGAGAAGACAAACCTTATGAATATGAGGAACGTAATAAAATTTCTGCCCAGAAGTCAGCTCTCAGCACACATCAGAGATCTCACACAGAAGAGAAATCTTATGAATGGGATAAATGTGGGAAGACTTTTAGACTGAAATCATACCTCACTTTGCACCAGAGAAGACACACAGAAGAGAAACCTTATGAGTGTAACAAATGTGAAAAGTCTTTCACCCAGAAGATACACCTTCGAGTTCATCAAATAACACACACAGGAGAGAAATCTCATAAGTGTAATGAATGTGGAAAGTCTTTCCAAGGGAAGGGAAAACTTCGTGTTCATCAGAGAATACACACAGGAGTGAAACTTTATGAATGTAACCAATGTGTAAAGTCTTTCAGACAGAAATCTTCCCTCAAATTGCATCAAAGAACACACACAGGAGAGAAACCTTATGTGTGCAACAAATGTGGAAAGACCTTCAAGTGGAAGTCATATCTTGGTGGGCATAATAGACCACACACAGGATAGAAAACTTATGCATGTAGTGAATGCGGAAAGTCTTTCAAATGGATGGTAAAACTCCATGTTCATCAGAGAATATACTCAGGAGAAACACCTTATGAGTGTAACATATGTGGAAAGTCCTTCACACAGAAGCCAAACCTCAACATGCATAAGACAATTCAAACAGGAGAAAAACCTTATGAATGTAACCGATGTGGAATGTCTTTCAAATGGAAGTCTTCCCTCAAATTGCATCAGAGAACACACACAGGAGAGAAACTGTACGAGTGCATCAAATGTGGTAAGACCTTCAGATGGAAGTCACATTATAGGAGGCATAACAGAATTCACACATATTAGAAACCTTAGGAATATAACCAAAGTTGAAAGTCTTTCGTGCAGTATTCACCCTTCAGGAAGCGTAAGAGAGTTCACACATATGAGAAGCCTTAGCAATGTGATAAATAGGAAAGACTTTTTAGTCTTTGGAAGAAAACTCAGCTTGTGTCACAGAACCAACACAAGATAAAACCCTTAATGAATGTAGCAAATGTTCAGTCTTTTCCCCAGAAGGCACAAGTCAAGATTTATCACTAAACACCCACAGGATAGAATCCGATGAATAAAATGAAAGGGAAATTTTTTTGAAGAACTCATAGTTGAGTTTGCATGATACCACATAGACACAGGACAAAAATCATATAAATATAAGAATATGAAAAAATCCATCATGAACGCATGACTAAGTATAAAATGCACATAGGAGAGAAAAACCTTATGAATATTACAAATGTGGAAAGTGTTTGACCTGGAAGGCATACTTCTGTGTTCATCACAACCCTGATTCCCATAGAAGAAAAGAAAACTAATGAATACAACAAATGTGCAATGACTTTTAATCAGAAGTCAGTCTTCAGTACATTTCAGAACATACACAATAGAGAAATTCTGAGTAATGAAAAACATTTAGCTATATATAGAATCTCTGTATATGGGAGCATTAGGGTAAGTCTTCTAAACAAAGTCAACCTTCAGCAAGCATTAAGAGCACTCACAGAAGAAATAATAGCATGTAGGAAAACCTTTGTCAGAAACTCTAAAAGCTGACTGTGTGGCTTAGTGGCAGAGTGCTAACCTATCAAGGATGAAGGCCTGGGTTAGATTCCTCAATACTACATGAAAAGAGCAAGCCAGAAGCAGCACTGTGGTTCAAATGGTAGAGTGCTAACCTTGAGCAAAAGTAGCTCAGGCCCTGAGTTCAAGCCTAAGGATTGGAGAGAGAGAGAGAGAGAGAGAGAGAGAGAGAGAGAGAGAGAGAGAGAGAGAGAGAGAGAGAGAGAGAGAGAGAGAGACAGAGAGAGACAGAGAGAGACAGAGAGAGACAGAGAGAGAGACAGAGAGACAGAGAGACAGAGAGACAGAGAGACAGAGAGAGAGAGAGAAAAGAGAGAGAGAAACAGGAACTTCTAAATTTTACAGAGATAGAGAAGGAGAGAGAGAAGGAGACAGAAACTAATTTCTAAACTTTACAGTCTTTCTATTTCCTTACAAATTCGTCTATGTCATTCTTTCTGACAGAAGCACAGAATTCCATTGTGTAAAATACCATATTTGATCTACTCATCACCTGACAGGCATCTGGGTTGGTTCCATACATTTGCTATAGTAAATAGTGCTGTGATAAATGTTATTGTTCTAGTGAATTTAGTATGTCCTATCTGGACGATTGGCAAGTAGTGAAATTGCTGGATCACAGGGGAGCTCTATGTTTAGTCTTTTTGGGATACTGCCATAGTGCTTTCCATAGTGGTTGAACGAGTTTGCAATCCCACCAGCAGTGTAGTAGTGATCCCTCCTGGCCACATGCCCTCCAGCATATGTTATTAGATTTCTGGATCTTGGCCATTCTAACTGGAGTAAGGAGGAAAAGGGAAAGAGGAACTGAAACTTTCTCTCCTTACAGATGACATGATTCTGTATTTAAAGAACCCTATAGACTCTACTCCGAAGCTGCTTGAGCTGATATAAAACTTTGGTAAGGTAGCAGGGTATAAAATTAACCCTCAATGTCAACTGTCTTCCTATATGCCAACAAATGAGAGGAATGAGGCAAGAATCAGGATAGCAACTCATTTTGCTATCAAAGAAAATAAAATACCTAGGAATTAACTTAGAATGTAAACCACCTTTTTGATGGAACTATAAACCCTGGAGAAGGAAATTAACGCAGAACTGAGGAAATGCAAAAACCTATGCTTCTGGCTTGGAAGAAGTAATATTGTAAAAATGGCAATCTTGATAAGGACTATCTACAAATTCAGTGCAATATTCATCAATATCCCAATGCCATTCTTTAAAGAAACAGAAGAGGAAATCCAAAATTTCACTTGGAATAATAAAAGACCCCTTATAGTCTGTCTTCTTGCATGATTCATAATGTTTAATCTCACCTTCTCCACCAAAATCTCACCTTTCTCATTGAGATATAGGTGGCCCGGTTTACTAGCAGCAAAGGCTCAAACGCGCAGTTTCAGGTGTCACCACTGCCTCTGTTACTGGGTAGATCCAACTCTGTCATCGATTCTGAGGTCTGCTCTGGGAGTCTTGGTCACAAGTTGTTCTGTGGCATCTGCTGCCAGCCTGTGCCTATTTGCTTCCTTTTCCTCCAGCAGCCTACAACAGGGAATGAAGTTCAGGCGCTGATGCTCTCCTGCATATGCAGGGCAGGATGAGCCCAACCCACCCTCATCTTCCTCTTCCAATTTTTGGGAAAAAATGTGCTGGCAGAAGTCCTCAGGTGTGGGGCATGGCTGATCCACACTTTTAATCCAGTCTGGTCCGGAGTCTGAGATCTGAGTATGGAAGTTCCAAGTCACCTAGAACAGGAAAGTCTGATAGATTCTTACTACCAAAAATAAAAACAGCTGGGAATGGAGTTTGGGCTCAAGTGCTAAAGGGCTAGTCTTGAGTACAAATGCTTAGTGCCCAGGCCCTGAGTTCAGGCTCCAGCACTGCCAACAACCTCACTTTAGTGAGATTATAGCTTTATCCATATAGGCACATCTCACTGGAATCTTTGCTGGTAGAGATAGTCTTCATAATTTTGTCTCAAGGTAAAGGTCCTCCTGGAGTAGTACACAAAAGGTGTCATGGAGAGAGGAGCCCCACTTTCTCCAGGTTTGAAGATGGCATAGGTCAAGCCAGCATGGAGTTGGCACATCAGTCTTTTTCCTAGCACCACCTACCAGTGAATGTCAAATGACATTGATTGTTGTGGGATTGTGAGATTGAAGTGCCCCATTAAGTGCAGTGTTAGCACATCCAAACTTGGATACCAGGGATGCTGAAATCTCAAAGCTAAGATTTCTGTTGCCTACAGAAATGCTGGTGTGTCTCTTATTCACTAAAAGTTCAGGTGCAAAGATTCTGAAGCTTGATGCCATGTGTTTATTCCATTTAGTAAAATTATTTTAATGCACTGTATAAGTTAAAACATGTAATAAGAGTCAGGGGTAGTGAAAACATTGTTCTTGAATTCAGGCGTCTGGCAGGGTAATGGGGGGTGTTGGTGGCTGGGACTATGAAGCTGGAGCTGCTATCAAACCATGGATCACATTCCTCTTTGTCTGGGAGAAATGACTCCAAAGATGAAATTTGAATGGTGAGGAAAAGAAGATGATGTACTCAGGAAATTTCTCCTGAACAAATGCTCATGTGGAAGTGGGATGGGGGCTGGGCATATCTGAGGCAGAGCTTAAGGGGGCTTCTAATGGCGTTGAGAACGTTCCTTGCGACTTCAGGCATGCAGCAGGGTGTTTTAGATGGCCATTGTGAGATGGATGGAATAAGACTGGAGACAAGATGAATGCTGGGATCCTGCAATGCTCCTGCATGGGTGGCTGGTGGCTCACCTGAAAGAACTAATTATGTCTGAAAAAGAAATCAGGAATTTGTTTTGATTAGATAATACCTGTAATCCGAGGCATATTCAGGATCCCGATCTTAGGATTGTGGTTTAAAACCAACAAAGCAAAGGGAAAATTGCATGAGACTCTTACTCCCAGTTTAGAGCAAGAACAAAGATTGAAGTAGAGCTGTGGCTCAAGAGCTAGAGTGCTACCTTGAGCAAAGAAAAGCTAAGAAAAAGCTCCAGGTTTAGAGTTCAAGGCCAGGAATGAAAGAAGGAAGGTAAAAAAAGGGAAGTATGTGAGGAAGGGAAATATATAAATGAAAGATATAAGGAACTAGAAATTTAAAACTAGAGAATATTTAAAAGTCATCAGTCCTTCTAAGAAAAGTGTAGGAGTATGGCTTCTATATGTGGTGAACTGGAAGCCCAGCAGTGACTTGTTAACCAAAGAGTCACCATGATGAGCAAAGGATAGAAATCTGCATGAGCTTCTTAGCGGATGGAGTCACAGAAGAGAACCTCAGCTCCCCTCCCATAGTTAGAAGTATATAGAGATGGGGAAGTTGGCATCACCTTGATGTCATTGTGTCCATGGAGACTGGAAGCCATGGCTCTGTGAAAGCACAATGTTCTGGTTACTGAGCTGAGAGGCTGAGGAGAGCCAAGTCCTGGCCATGAAGAAATCAGGGTGGCAGCAGAGCAACTCTGCTGCAGTGTGTGCCTGCTTGGCTGTTCTTATTCTGTGGTGGATCAGGGCGGAGCGGGTGATAGTAACTGTTTTGTGGTCACAAGCCCTTCACCAAGAGCTTCCTCTGGGATCCTCATAAGCTACAGGGTGGCTGGTGGTGGGATGTGTGTGGGGTGGAAGTGACAGAAGGATGGACGCATGGCAAGGTGGGTGAAGAGATGAGAGGAATGATGAGAGCCCAGTTCATTGGTTTCCACGGTTAATGGGTGGGAGGTAGAGAGGCATGATGGAGGAATGATGGAGGCAGGGGAAGGTGGTGACAGAGTGAGGCCATCTGTAGTGCCAGCCTGGCCATCATCTGAAGCCCATAGGCAGCTTCCTGATCCTTCACTTAGTCCTACTCCTTGTGGAGGGAATGTCACGTGTACCCAGAGCTAGGGGTGGGGCAATGTTAGTAGCACCTGGAGAACCATTGGCCTCTACCTGGGTGAGGGGTGGTTATGGCTCCCATGCTGGGTGGCCTGATAGCTATGGAACAGATCTCTCCTTAGCTACCAGAGTCAGTGGCTGCTCTCCATCTAGGGTTAGGGCACCTGCTCAGCCATCAGGACACCCCATGCCAGGACAGAGGTCTACAATTCAGATGGCAGCACAGGGGTGAAGATGATCTCACCGTAGCCCTAGTTACATGGCTGTCCCTGCATGCAGGACAGGATGAGCTGGGGGAAGATGTTCTGTGTTTTTCCACAGCCTATCCCGGCCTCTTCTTGTGTCTGATTAGACCAAGAGAGTACCAGGTACCCTCTCATAGTCCTGGTTCTTTTTCTTTTACAGTCATGAGGCTTGAACTCAGGTCCTGGGTACTGTCCCTGAGCTCTTTTGCTCAAGGTTGATGCTCTACCATTTGAACCATAATGCCATTTCCAGCTTTTCCTTTTCATGTGGATCTCTGATATGTCCAGTGCTGTGCCTGCAGGGAGGCACTCACTCCACAGACAGACCCACCTCTGCCGTGACTGTGACTGCCCACAACCCTCACACCCACTCCTTGCACACGCCTCGACTCCAGTTTTAGCTCCTCTTGGACTGGGTGTCCAGCCTACCCCTTCCTACACTCACAAAGGGTCTACAATTGTCTTCCCAGGGTCCTTTCTTCTGCCAGCCAGATACAGACTGTGCACATCTTGACGATCACAGAGCTCAAAGCCAAAGGCTGAGATGCAGAAGGTTGTGACCCAGTAGCTGCACAGGGCCCATGGATAATCCTGTGCATCCCCCAGCCTGTGACTTCCCCCACCCCCTTGGCAGGGAAGCTCCATGCCCACATCCTGATCCCTGGCCCCTCCAATTCCATTCTCCCTTGGATTTTGCAGACTGTCTACCATCAGGATCTAAAATTCTATTCACCACTTTATGTCCTTATCACTGATTTGCTACTTTGGCAAGATCTCCCCGTGCCTGGAGAGTGGGCATGTCATGTACTCTCTGTGGAGAAGTTGCCCCAGGAGAAGAAATATGCACTTCATGTGAGTGTTGGACAGGGCAGGAGGGCTCTCTAGGATCAGAACCCACAGGAGGGTTGCAGATGGGGGAATGCTAGGGG
Source organism: Megascapheus bottae (assembly GCF_031878675.1). NCBI lineage: Eukaryota > Metazoa > Chordata > Mammalia > Rodentia > Geomyidae > Megascapheus > Megascapheus bottae. Next base: position 4,836,775 of record NW_028327804.1, on the reverse strand, counting down.
CCCCAGGGGACAGTGGGAGTTAGGGCACAGTTGGTTCCTTCTGCAGGGTTGACACCGCTTCACAAACCCAACAGAATGAGGTTCACATTACAGATGTCAGAGACAGTGCAGATTGCCAATGGGCGCAGGGGTCACTGTCACCCCCAGATGCTGGATGCATGCTGGGATGCACGCAGAGATGGTTTCAAGATCAGATAATGAGGATGTTGCAGGCTGTAACCATTCTTTTCAGATGGCTCTCTACCTCTCTTGAGCTTCATCTCTATCTTTGGCTTTTTCTTGGCAGTTAACTGGAAATGAGAGTTTCATGGACTTTCCTTTCTGGACTGGCTTCAAACAGAAGCTATGCACAGTTTTCAAACCATACCCTACTGAAAAAGGGAAGCTTGATCTGGTGCTTAACTGGGTTGCACTTTGGCTCCGTTTGCTATGCCTCACGGGAGGGGGCTCATCATTTGTAGACTAAGATCTCATGACCTTCAAAGCCAAATGCTACCTGAAAGTTCAGGGTCCCAGCCTATGTGTTGGGCCTGGGTGGATACATTCTCTGTTATGCTGGGTCATCAACCCATGTTTTAAGCTGGGAGTAGGCAGTGCCACATTTGATAAGAACATCTGCCAGAGATTGTCACCTCATGAAAGCAGATTCTAAATTTGCATTCCATTTCCTGTGGTGGAGAAATCCCCTCCAAGTTAGACAGGCTCACATCCACCTGCAGGTCACACTCCTAATGCACCCTTGAGTGTCCTCATGGTATTGGGATCTAAGTTTGTAGGGAATGCTGGTTTAGGCCATGAATTAGCTGGACAAGTGATGACAAACGTGTTGTGGATTAATATGAGAACAATTTAAGAAGCCCTGGAGGAACATCAACCTGACCCTCTGTGGTGCTATAAATCTGATAGGATGTTCCAGACTGAGAAACAATCACATGGCTTTGTGTTTGGCATCCAGACAAGTGAGTGCATGTCTTAGCTGTCAGCCAATACAGATGAGGACATGAATAAGTGAGTGGAAAGCATCTGTCAGACCCCTGTCTGGGGGCAGGTGGAGAGAACATAATAAGGTAGATACCATGGCTGTGGTGGGGCCAAAAAAAGGGTAAAAGAGGCAAAGGAACCAGGTACTGGTAGCTCAAGACTGTCATCCTAGCTACTCAGGAGTTTGAGATCTGAGGATCACAATTCAAAGCCAGCCCAGGACAGAAACTCCATGATACTCTTATCTGGAATAAACTACTGAATGCAAGAAGCTCAAGCTCAGTGACAGCATCCAGGCCTAGCGTTCAAACCCAGGACCGGCAGAAAAAAGTATCAAAGGACAAGAAGCTGGCCAAAAGTTAGAGGGACTCTATCTTGACAAACAATACAATGGTAAGTTGCACTCAGAAGACTTGCACAAAATCTGGAAATGCCTGAGACCTATCTATGTATGTTTCCTGTTTGTCTAAATACATATGTTTATGCATTTATATATTAGTATAGAGAAACACATCAATACATATGACTATACATATATACATAGCCAGACACTTATGGGTGGGAGGTATACTGTGTGAGAGTTTGTGTTTGTGTTTTGTGGATGGCTATCTCTATTTAAGAAAGATAGAAAATACGTAAATATCTTTAAAAAACTTGATAAAATATAGAGAGTCATAAGCTCTTGAGGGAATCTGAAATGACAAGATTATTCACAGGCACACTTTTCCTTATGGATTCCTCAGCAAGTTTTAATTTTTTTCATTATTTTCTTTCTTTTTTTGAACCAGTGCTAAGGATTTCTCTCAGGGACCAGGTGCTGCCAAATACTAATTTTCTCATGGCTAGTACAAGAGGAACTGAGCCACAGTTCCACTTTTGCCTTATTTATTCGTGCTTAACTGAAGATAAAGATTTCTATCAGTGACTTTCTCTCAGGGGCTGGATTCTAACGAGGATCCCCAGACCTCAGCCTTCTCTATAGCTACAATTAACAATATGAGAACCCAGCACTGGGTTCCAATGCACAGGGCAAGATATTGAGTGAATCTCTCAACTCCAATTAGCTATAATAAGCTAGAATTGAAAGACCAATACCTTTGAGGAAAAGATGCTGAGGGTTATCACACTGGCCTGACGAGTAAGCCCTAAACCCTGTACACATGTGTGCATGCACACATTGGCAGATACACACACACATGCACACACACAATATCTCAGGCAATATTGTATTTTGAATTAATATCCAAAGATTGGACAACAGGATAGCAAGTAATAAAATCTGTTTTTCTTGTCTACATTGAGGGAAAGGGATAAGTCACAAGATGCAGAAGCGAAGAATTCAGAGGCAAATGCTGTGAGTGAATAACTTGTAAAAAGCACATTTCTTTTCTTTTCTTTTCTTTTGTTTTTTTCTGCCATTCCTGGGGCTTGAACTCAGGGCCTGAGCACTGCTCTTGGCTGTTCCCAAGTCTAGCCCTCTGCCACTTGAGCCACATTGCCATATGGATTTTTATATCTGTGTGATATTAAGGACTCAAACCTAGATCTTCATGGATTCTAGGCAAGCACTCTACCACTGGGCCAAACTCTAAACCCCGATAAAGTATTTATAAATAGTCATCATCATCATATCAAAATATCCTTTCTCCTACAAAGAATGAACACTTATCTATGTCTGAAGGCTTTTTTTTATGTCACCAATGCTTCTGTGATTTTCCCACATGCATTTTTACAGATGACAGCACAGATATTCATCAGAAAGAAAAATAGATTAAGATACAGAAACCTAACAACGTCCTAGTAGATTGAAGTGAAAAATATGTGCAAGATGGCCTGGGTGTTTCATCTATTTGTAGAGTGCTTGGCTACCACACAAAAAGACTCCTTTTTTATTCTGCAGTACCATATACATAGAAAACGCTGGGAGTGGTGCTGTGGCTTGGTGGGACAGCTATAGCCTAAAGAAAGCCTAAGAACAATGGTCAGGCTCTGAGGTCAAGTCCCAGGACTAGCAAAAAAAATGTGCAAGAGGCAAAATGCAAGCTGAGAAGGCGGCACTGTGAAGCAAAATGTCTTGTGAAGGGTAAGGGGAATAGTGACAGTTAAGTTTGGATCTTACCTAAGAAAGGCTCCTTGAGCCTGAAACCAGGCTAGCACTTACGCCTAGTTAATGAATTTGGATTTGAACAAAAAGGTGTGCTGTTTACTACATCCATATGTGAGGTGGGAAGGGAGATTCAGCCTCCAGTATGTCTTTGGGGAGGTCTTCTGTGAGCAAGGAGCTTTGGTCATTGGGCCTTGAAAGGTGACCCTACCTCCCTCACAATGGAACAGAATATGGAACCCTGGTAACCAAGCCACTGTATGTGACAACCAGCTCAAGCCAGCTCCCTTGGCCTGTGGCTCAGGAACCAGAAAGATATTGCTGTGCTGTTGCCAAAGGTCAGGAGGCTCGCATCTCAGGCATGAGAGATATGGATGTCTCACTTGAAGAAGTAGATGCTGGATCAGTGCTAAGCCAAAATTCCAGTATATCAGGCATTTCTCTAGGAAGAAAGCCAGGAAACTCCAGGGCAACTCAGATGAGGTATATTGAGAGGAAACCTATTTGAACCCATCATCCTGCGCACACACTACAAACTTCTTGTGTGCTTTCAAGTGACTATTCTGAGATTAGAGTTGTCATTTCCAATCTACTCTATTCCAATTCCTCAGTGTGAAGTGTGGTCCCATTCCTACGTTTGAAATATCCACTGTTTTGCCAACATAGTGTGATGGTAAGTCTGCTCAGACTCTGAATGAGCCTTGTAACCTATGGATCCTGGAGGAAGGCCTGTTGGAGATGCTACTGACAAAGCTGACCCCTGCCTACCAGAAAGGTAATCTCTTTTATGTGGGAAACTTCCTGCACAATTTCAAACAGTGTAGGACAATGTAGTAGTTGCTGGAAATTCTCTTGAAAAAGTGAGTGTTCCCCCTCCAAACCCAGGTTTGCTCACCCCTCCTGGCCAAGTCTTGGAATACTTGGCTCCTCTCTGAGCCTGTTTGGTTCACTGCAGTGTTCACAGGGGAGCTAAGCATGATACAAGTGCACAAACTACTTTATTATGACTGGGACACCATGCCATTTCATTTCCCTCACAAGCTACTGGAGTCTCAACAGTGTGCTTACTGAGAAGTTGGATTTCAGGCATGAGTAAGTGGCTCCCAACTGCAGCCCTCACCTAGGTGACATCCTAAGAAATCCCATTTCCCAGTAAGAAATGAGGTGTCAGTACTAATGGCGGAGGCCTGTGAAGTACTGGAGTCAGAGGAAAAGCTGGGGGCTGAATCACGTTTGAGCCATCAGGGAGGGATTGTGATAGCTTTGCCTGTTAGAACCTGAAAGCATTTACATTTTGGTGTGTTGTCCAGTGCTGCCACTTGAACCTGAACCCAGGTCTAAATGCCATCCCTTTGGTGTTCAAAAATTAGCACTGTACCATTTGAGTCATAGGTCAAGTTCTGGCTTTTTGCTGCCTAATTGAAGACAAGTGCCTTTAGACTTTTACTGACTAGACTGGCTTTCCACTGTGATCTTCAGAGCTCAGTCTGCTGGGTGGCTAAGATTAGAGGAATGAGCATTTAGTTCTTTATTTAGAGCATTCACTTATTGATTTATTTAGAGCATTTACTTAGTTAATTTAAGGTGCGTTTACTTTGGACAGATGCATAGAGGCCTCTCTCAGAAGCTTCTGGAAGTGGGGTGTAAAAGTCATCCTGTTCTCGAGTGTCTCTTACCCCCCTCCCAGCACATAAGTGCACATCTCTGCAGGACAGCCACAGCATTAGAGTCCTGCAAGAAAGGGACTTTGGTAGAAGGCTCAGGATGGAGAGAGAAGGCTCTCACTTTCCTTGTACCGAATGTGCCCACAGCATCATGTGTTCCATCTATACGATGTGAATGGACTTCTACCTCAGTGATTTCTACGAGTTTAAGAACTGCCACACCCTGACACAACTCAATCTCTATATGAGGCTCCACATGCCGGCTTTGGACCTGCTCTTCTAAACACATACTTTTTGACCAGATGGAGGAATGTGCGACCAGTAAGACCAAGAAAAAGTAGAAGTCCTGGTGTGGGTGCCTCAGAGCCTGTGAGTAGGAAGCCCATGTGGTCTAGATATTGGTTGGCCCTTACTTCTACAGAGCTTGGCAAAATGCCCTTTATGGGTGGTGTCAGCCAGGTAATGTCTGTGCTCTGAAAGGACTCGGGAATAAGCACTCATTAGATAGACCCTACACCTCCTCAGAGTTCAGTCCATACTCCAGTTCTACAGGTTCCTCCATTAGATCCTCATGGAAGTTGAGTGACACTTCAACTTGCAGAGTCCACTCTGTCCACTCTGTACCTATTTCCATTCTTAGGTTTGGGGCATCGTGGAAGAGCTTATCCTCAACTCCGGATGAAAAACCCACCAATGGAGCTGGTGACTGATGGAGACAGTGAATCATCCCTTCACTCCAGAAAGCATGGGCCTTCTGTAGAAATTACCAAACAGGTTTAGAGTCCTGTGGATATACCTTTTGCTCTGAACCCCATGTGTGACACAGTTGAACCTGCAGATACTATGGAGGAAGAAAATGAGCAGCCAGATTTCCTTCCGTATCCTTTCACACTCCACCCAGAGTCAGTCCATCTGAGTCAGAGTAACACTCCACTTATTGTGCAAGCTGAAGGGGCACACGCTGGGCTCATGGAAAATGTCCCCATGGGAAGCAGCAAGTGTACTCTCAATACTGGATTCATTGGAGGAAAATGAATCCATCCTCACAGAATATCCAGACCCATCCATCTCACTAAAAGAGACTCAATCTCCATTCGACAAACCACAATCCATCCCCCTCTTAACTCAGGAAGGACATTCTGTTTCTCATGAGGAAGGAGACCCTTCTGATGACTCTGAAGTAGAATTACTGTCTGAAGGCAACTTGGAGGCCAGTCTGGATTTAGAGCTTCCCTGTCCCCTTCCTAAAAAGACATCTCTTTATCTTGCTCTCATGATTCTTGTCAAGTATTCATTGTATTTACTTTGCTAACTATTAAACTCTCATTGTTAATATTATGGTGTGCAGTTCTTCAGTCTTTATTATACTGTGTTTTATTTTCCACTTATAATGTGAGACCTCAGACACATAGGTCTACTTTGGCTTTGAATGTGGCCTAGTTGTAGAGTGCTCACCTAGTATACAAGAAGACCTTGATTCAATTCCTCGGCACTGCATACACAGAAAAGCAGATGGGGCACTGTGGCTCAGGTGTCAGAGTTCCACCCTTGAACAAATGTGGCCAAGGACAGTTCCTGGTCCCTCAGTTCAAGCCCCAGGACTAGCCAAACAAGAAATCATACCATTTTCCACACATTTGGAAATAAATCTGTTTTATCTAACCCTACTTCTTTTTTGCCACTCCAGGGTGTGTGACACCAACCCAAACTACTGGCCCCCAACCTTACTATTTTTAATCATTTAATTTTTTTACATAATCATATTTCATGCTGTCTGTATTAAAACCTTAAACAGCATGATTAGTGTAATAATGTTAAAGGTAAAACATAAGAAATTAATAACTAAAATTCCTTTTTTATTAGTTTTATAGCATTACTACAATTTTATGAGAAAAATTACCTAGAATGTTTATTTTAGAGTTCAAGTAATCCATTTTAATAAATATATCAACCTACATCAATTATTTGAACACATTTTAAACTATTTTTTTCAGGAATGAAAATACATATATATTTGTTGTAAATGAAATTTATGACTTGGGGGGAAGTTAAAGAGAAAAAGGGGAGGGGGTAACAGTGTTTACAAGAAATGTACTCATTACATATGTAACAGCAATCTCTTTGTATATCACCTTGACAACAAATTTTTTGAAAAGTACAATAAATTTAAATGTCTACTTTGGGGAGAATTTTTTTTGCCAGTACTGGGCTTAAACTCAGGACCTGAGCACGATCCTTGTTTTTGTTTTTGTTTATTCTTAAGGCACAATTCTATCACATGTGCCACAGCACCACTTTTATCTTTTTTTATCTCTGTTGTGCTGAGGAATTGAACTTGCGTCTTCATTCATGCTCGGCAAGAACTCTTCCACTAGGCTTAACTTATGGCCCCAGTGGGAAGGAAGTTTTCCATAAAATATGTAGGAAATATGTACACTAAGGAAAAGCCATCAAAAATAGAAGAAAAATTATATACTTAGATAACGACATGCCAGTATTATGGCAGATCTCTGTAATTCTAGCTTCAAGAGTTGGCTGGCTGAAGTAAAGTGCTATCCTTGAGCAAGCCCTAGGACAGTGCTCTGGCCATGAGTTGAAGCCATAGGACATGAAAAAAATAATAATTTAATGCCCGTGACTGGTGGCTCACCCTGGTAATCCTAGCTACCCTGGAGGATCGAGGTTCAAAGACGGCCCAGGCATAAAAATCTGTGAGAATCTTATTTCCAAATAATCCAGAAAATTCAACATGACAATGTGCCTCAAGTGGTAGAGCTCTTGCCTTGAGCTGAAGAGTTTAAGGTAAACATCCAGGCCCAGAGTTCAAGTCCCATGAGTGAAAAAAAGAAAAGGAAAAAGAAGGCACTTATCTAAGACTGGAGTGCACACTAGTGGTAGTTTGCTTGCCTAGTATGCACAAAGCCCTGTGTTCAATTACTCTGTACCACTTACACCAAAAAAAAGCTGGAAATGATCTCAGAAGGTTGGGTTCTGAGGATCACAGTTCAAAGCCAGGCCAGTCACTAAAGTCCATGAAACTGTTACTTCCACTTAAGCACCAGAAAACCAGAAGTGACACTGTGGCTCAAGGTGTTTAAGGTTGTAGCCTTGAGCTGAAGAGCCCAGGGACACTGCCCAGGTGCACAATTAAAGTCTTACAACCAAAAGAGAGAGAGAGAGAGAGAGAGAGAGAGAGAGAGAGAGAGAGAGAGAGAGAGAGAGAGAGAGAGAGAGAGAGAGGGGGGGGACAGAGACAGAGACAGAGAGAGAGAGAGAGACAGGCAGACAGACATAGACAGACAGAGACAGAGAGACAGAGACAGAGACATCAAACAGTCAGGCACTGCTGGCTGAAGCGTGTAATTCTAGCTACTATGGAGGCTGAGATTGGAAGATCTTGGTTCAAAGCCCAAAGCCAGCCTTGGCACATATGTTTGTGAGACTTACATCACCAATTAACTACCAGAAACCAAAGTGGAGCTGTAGAGGAAGAGCGCTAGCCTTGAGCTGAAGAGCTCAGGGACAGTGTCCAGGCCTAAAGTCCAAGCACCATGACGAATCAATAATAAAAAAAGAAGATAGCTAATAGTAATGATGAATAATTTTGTGCTGGGAGTTTGGCCTAGTGGTAGAGTGCTTGCCTAGCATGCACGAAGACCTGGGTTCAATTCCTCAATACCACATACATAGAAAAATGCTGGAAGTGGTGCTGAGGCTGAAGTGGTAGAGCCCTAGCCTTGAGAAAATATAAGGACAGTGCTCAGTCCCTGAGTTCAAGCCCAGGACTGGCCAAATCAAAAGTAGTAGAGCACTGGCATTGAACTGAAGATCTGAGGAACAGCCCAGGCACAGAGTTCAAGCACCGCAAACAACAACAACAAAATCTATGAAATGGCAGTGGTGGTTTTAAGCTAAGCAAAAATAGAGTAGAAACTGGTAAAATACATATTTGTGTGTAAGCAAAATAGCCAGATTTATGCATTAGAACAGGACAGCAACTTGAAAAAAATTTTGTTTTCCATCTCACTAGGTCCTGTCTCCTAATTTATTCAAGTAAGTAAAATGCTAGGTTTTATAATCATTGCTCTGAATATTAGAATATCATAATATCTCTCATTAACCAACAAAGACCAGGAACAGGGGATTCGTTCCAATGGCAGAGTATCAGGCAAGAGAAGAAAAAATTGAAGTAAGAACTTGAAGTTCTTGATCCAGAACCTGCATAGTAACAGAGCAGCAGCCTGGTGATGGTACCTCACACCTATAATCTTAGCTACTCAGGAGGCTAAGATCTGAGAATCAAAGTTTAAAGCCAGCCAAAGTACCCAGTTAACTGCCAGAAAAACCAGAAGTGGCACTGTGGCTCACAGATTAAAGCACTAGCCTTGAGCTGAAGAGCTCAGGGACAGTGCCCAGGCCCAGAGTTCAAGCCCCACAATTGACAAAAATCAAACAAGCAAACAAAACTCACAAAGAAGCCTGCAGACCACAGTGGTTCTGCTGAGTCTCTTCTCTATGGGGATCAGGAAACATTTCACTTTTTCTGTCTCTTCCCATCTCAACATTCATACTAAAATAAGACTGTGTTGAAAGTTTCAATTTATAAAAATGTTTTTCATGAAGCACCCTGAAATATTCATCGCTTATATCTCAATTGAAGATAGTTGATTTGGGGCTGCATTGGTAGAGTGCTAGCCTTGAGCAGAAAAGGTCAGGGATAGAGCTGAAGCACTCAGTTGAAGACCAAGTGCCAAAACACAAAAGAAATTATGCACTTTATACATATTTTCTAATTTCTTAATGAATTTTTCAGTCTGTATAAATATAGGGTACATTCCTTGTTACTTAAGTAAGATTGCTCTTTGTTTTTCTTTTTGCCAGACCTAGGGCTTGGACTCAGGGCCTAGACATTTTCATTGGACTCGATTGCCCAAGGTGAGTACTCTACCTCTTGAGACACAGCGCCACTTCTAGCTTTTCTCTGAGTATGCGGTACCGGTGAATAGAACCTAGGTCTTCATGCATTCTAGGTGAGCAGTGTATCATTAGGCTACATTCCCAGGCAGTGAGATTCTTCTTATAGTCATTGTTTGTTCACAGAGTTTGATCTCACACACTGTAGGGCCCTGGTTGGCTTTGACCTGTGATCCTAAGCCCTGAGCCTCCTAAGTAGCTGAAATTAAGTTGTGAGCCAGCATGATGGCTTCCATTCTTTTTTCTAGAAAAATATATGCAGTTATCTAAAATATATCTATAGCTGAAAAAAATGAATCTCTCCCAAAGAAATCTTCAAAGAAACAACCATCCTATTAAAAGGTGGGCTAAAGACTTAAAATAGTATTCTCTGAAGAAAAAATTAAAATGGGCTTTAGACACATGAAGAAATGCTCCATATCTCTAGCAATAAGGGAAATGAAAATCAAAACAACTTTGAGATTCCACCTGACTCCACTCAGAATGGCCATTATCAAAAAATCTAATAAGAGATACTGGTGGGGAAGTGACCAGAGGGGATCACACCTACACTGTTGGTGTGAGTGTAAACTCGTTCAATCACTAGGGAAAGCTGTGTGGTGGTTCCTCAAAAGACTGAACATAGAGCTCCCCTATGATCCAGCAAATCCACTACTTGGCATCTACCCAATTGTCCAGAAAAAAGGGCATACTAAAGCCACTAGCACAATGATGCTCATTGCAGCACTATTTACCATAGCAAAGATATGAAACCAACCCAGATGCCACTCAGTAGATGACTGAATCAAGAAGATGTGGTACTTATACACAATGGAATGCTATGCTGCCATCAGAAGGAATGACATTGCCCCATTTGTAAGGAAATGGAAAGACTTGGAAAAATTCATATTAAGTGAAGCAAGCTAGACCCAAAGAAACATAAGCTCAATGGTTTCCCTCATTTGTAACAATTAGTTCACATCTAGGACTCTCCTAGCAGAGGATTACAATAACTCAAAAACCTAGGTATATAAGGTCATATAGGATGAGACTAAATGAAAGGATCTCTAGGATATGGGAACAAGAGCTATATCTTGTGTCATCGTTGCTCTTAATCTTGTGTGATTTTTGTCCTTAATCTCCAATGTTATTTCTCATCTCTTATTTTGCCCTTTGGTTAATGTCAGATTGTTACTGTATCTGATTTTTTCCCTGGCATATTGTATATATGTTTATTTGTTTGTGTCAAATAGGAAAGGGAAGGGGGGAAACAAGATGATTGGGAAAGGGAGGGGAGAGGGAACTGGGGACAAAAACATGTGGAGTGGAATAAATGTGTGAGAAGTAATGCAGTCCACTACCTGTAAATGTAATCGTAACCCCTCTATACATTACCCTGAAAATAAAAAAGAGACTATAAAATATCTGTAGAAAATGAGGCTGGATGATGGAAACAACCAGATGCCCTACTACAAAAAATGTGATACACGCACACAAACACACACACACACACACACACACACAATGGAATGATACATACCCAACCGACAAGATAAAATAATGGCATTCTCGGGGTAGTGGATGAAAAGGAAAAAAATCATATTAAGTGAAGTAAACCAAACTCAAAGGAACATAGGCCCAAGAGTCTCCCTCATTTGTCAAATTCAGTAGAATCCTTGGGCTCTGCTACCAGAGATTTACAATAGAACAAAATCTAGAGACATCGTGACAAATAGTATGACACTATAAGTAAGGACCTCCAAGATAAAGAAACAAAACTCATATAATGAGTGATTGTTTTCCTTAATGAACTATGTGATCTCTTATCTCTTTTGCTATCCCTTCGTTATATCATATTGTTACAATATTTCACCATGTTTTCTGATATATTTCATATGTGCCTACTTGGTCATTTGAAATTGGATAGGGAAGGGGGGAAATGAACATGAGTGGGGATAGGGGTAGGGAAATGGGGACCATATCATTACATGGGGTATCAAAGTTTGAGAAGTAATGCACCTTCTCTCTGGTGAATATAATGTAACCCTTCTATAAATTACAATAAAAATAAATACATAAAAAGAAGATCTGCACAGAAAAAAATAATAATGTCATTTTTGGGGTAGTGGATGAAATTAGAGTGAATCCTGTTGAGTGAGATAAGTCAAGACCAAGGAACAAAAGGTACATGGTATCCTTAATATACGGATATTAGTTTCAAACAGTAGTAGAGCGATGATTGAATAGTTGATACCCAAAGTTCTGGACATAATTTTGGAGATATAAACATAACTACATAGACATAAAAATCTAGGATAGACTATACACTCTATAGACATGTGTTTTATTATAGATTAATCTGTATCTATGACATACAAAGACTCAGCTTAATTTTTACTATATTCTAAAATTTATGTGCCAGTGATTGTATAGCGATTCCCTTCTTGAATACTTGTTGGTTAAACATGACATTTGAAATATGATGTAAAATTCAATGTTAATAAATTTTTTAAAAAAAGAGGCTAGAGGTAAATACCACTAATGTACTTGCTCTAAGTGGTACAGAAATTTTCTTAATGAATCAAGGAGTTTTATTACATCTTTATGCAATTATTTTAGTTCTGAGTGTTCTACACTCAATGATACTTCTGGAAAGATGATATAGCTGACTGTGTAGATGGTATGAAGACATACTGGCCTAAACGTAGAATAAAGCATTGGTAAGTGGCTGTTAGCTGTCCAGATTCTACTGGAATATGTGGAATGAATTTATTAAGCACAATGCAGGCTATTAGTCAGATCAGGATCAGGATTATGTGGTTCCATGAGATGAATGAGGAAAGATCAGAAAAATCTACTAAGATATCCAAATATACTTTTGAAACTAAGGTATCTGGACTCCTTTTTTTTCTTTCTTGGTGGGGAGCTTGAACTTTGGACCTGGGCAAGGTCTCTTAGTTCTTTTTCCTCAAGGCTAATGCTGTACCAGTTTTAGCCACAACTCCACTTAGTTTTTGGGTGGATAAGTGGAGAGAAGAATCTTACAGTTTTTTTTGTTTTCGTTTTTTTGCTTCCAAAGGCTTTGAATCACCTTCTCCCTGGCTAGTAGAATGACAATTATGACCCTCCAGCGCCTGGCTAGTGATTTTTTGAAAATTGGACTTTCTTCCAAATCACGTAACTGGTTCCTAGCAAAGTTTTGAAGCCTGACTTAAATGTGACAGATTTTTGTCACTTGGAGACACTCTGTGCTGAACGTTACAAATCTACCAGCTGAGTCACAGTGGCACTTCCAGTTTTTGTTTATGTGGTGCTGAGGAATGGAATCCAGGGTTTCATACATGCTAGGCAAGCTACATTTTCAGCCCAAGGCTTTATGTTTTGTTTTTTCAGTGTTGTTGCTTCTAAGGTACTGTATGATGTTCTTTCATTTTCTTTGCTTTTTACCTCTTTTCTTCTTTTTCCCTTTAATTTTATTCTCTGTAGTCACTGTGTTGAATTCGGGTACCCTGTGTCTTGTACATAGGTTTATGTGATTTGGGAAAGGGAAAGGGTATAATAAAATGGTAAAAAAAAAACAAAGGAAAAAGGGTGAACCAATTGAATAGTGATATTTTGAAGACACTAAACGGAAATGAACTGAACAATCTGGGTGGAGAGGGGGCTGAGGGTAGGAAAACAGAGAAAAATGAGGGAGGGGATAACAATTTTCTTAAGAAATGTGTTCATTACTTATGTAACCGTATGCCAACTATATATTGACTTAATAAAAAAATTAACTTAAAAATAATTTAGCCGGGTATGGTGGCTCACACTTGTAAATGTAGCTACTCAAGAGGCTGGGATCCAAGGATAGCAGTTCAAAGTCAGCCTGGGCACTGAAGTCCATGTGACTCTTATCTCCAATTAACCACCAGAAACCCAGAAGTGGCCCAATGGCTCAAGGGATAGGGCAGTAGTCTTGAGATGAAAAGCTCAGTGACAAGACCCAGGTGCAGAATTGCAGTCCCATGACTTGAATGATGAATGATACTAGCCAGGCTCTGTGCGCTCACTCTTGGAATCCTATCTACACAGAATCAGGTTTGAATCCAGCCCAAACAAATTGCATGATATTCTGATTTACAGTTCATTACCAAAAATCTGGAAGTGGAGCTGTGGATCAAGTGGTAGAACACTAGCCAGAAGCAAAAAAAACATTTAAGGACAGTACCCAGTCCCTGGGTTCAAGTCCCAGGACTTGCATAAAACAAACAAAATGTGACGCTGAGTCCTCCATCATTTGGTGTTATAGTTCAATATTCTTGATATGCGTCTTAGAAATTAAGTCCCTAGCAAATACTCTCCCCTGAAATTCTGCTTCATAGCTGATTCATAGAATTTCAGCATCATTACTATCACCTTCCAGTTAGCATAGCAGTCTACTACTGAAAATTTGAAGAAAATTTTTGAGTAATCCTAATAAATCTGTGTATCATCTGCACACACATCAAATCAGCAGCAGCTATGTTCTACTATTATGTAAATGTATTTAATCCCTTCTTGAGTTAATGAGCCTTAAAGAGTAAAACATATGAAATAGTTATGAAACTAACAGTCACCATTCTTCTACCTAATATTGTAATATAAGTTTATAAATGCAAGGACTATTCTGAAGTGTGCAGAAGATAGCTTCTAATTATAATATTCTCATGAAGTATAGTTTTTAAGAAACATGTTGCTTGCTTTGGGAAAGCAAAGACAAGGAAAAATAATATAGGTAAGTTCCCTATTTATCAGAAGGAAAATACTATTGGGTTTAGATCAACTTCATTCATTCCGTGCTGATGAAACAAATATTTGCAATTCCTGAGGCCAATCACTTCATTGTGATGCACAATCAGCCAGCTTAGATCAATCTTCCAAAAAAGGAAAGGAACAAATGAGAAGCAATTAAGGTTTCCAAAATGAACCAGATGGTGGTGGCAGCTCACACTTGTAATTCTATATACTCAAGGCCTGAAATCCAAGGATGTGGATTAAGTCTGTCTGGGATGAAAATATTCCTGTCAGAAACATCATCTCTGTTATCACAGCCCAGCCGATATACTCTGCCCAACAGGTTCCAAACACCAAAGTCCATCTCCTATCTGAAATACTAGCAAACGTACTCACACATTATTTCCTCTTTGGGAGATAGTTGAAAAATGTACCAGAAACATTTCCCTGGCTTCAGAGTGGAAGTGGAAATTTATACACACTAGATGCCCATCTACTAAATTACAGTCAATCATCTTTCCTCACATCTTGTTAGTTAAATTGAACAATGAGTGTTTGGATCAGAAGTGATGTGTATGAGCATGCAGGTTGTAAAATACTGTAATCCTAGCTACTCAAGATAAGCTGAGACCTGAGGATTCCAGTTCAAAATCAGCCATGCAATAAATTCCATAAGATTTTTACCTCTAATTAACCAGCAAAAAACAGAGCATTGAATTGTGCTTAAAATGCCACAGGCCTAAGCTTTGCATAAAAGGGCTAAGGGGTAGCATTCAGGGTCCCACTCTCTCCACTCCTTTTTAACATAGTACTAGAATTCCTAGGGAGTGCAATAAGGCAAGAAGCAAGCATAAAGGGGATCCAAGTAGGGAAAGAGGAAATAAAACTATCCCTCTTTGCAGATGACATGATTCTGTATTTAAAGAATCCTATAGACTCTACTCCCAAGCTCCTTGAGCTGATTCAAAGCTTTGGAAGTGTAGCAGGCCATAAAATCAATCCTCACAAATCAACTGCCTTCCTTTATGCCAACAGTGAGAGGAACGAGGCAATAATCAGGAAAGAAAATCCTTTCACAATAGCCTCAAAGACAATAAAGTACCTAGGAATTAGCTTAACTAAGAATGTAAAGGACCGTTTAGATGAAAACTTTAAAACCCTAAAAAAGGAAATTAAAGCAGAACTAAGGAAATGGAAAAACCTCCCATGCTCCTGGATTGGAAGAAACAACATTGTGAAAATGACAATTTTGCCAATGGCTATCTACAAATTCAATGCAATACCCATCAACATCCCAATGTCATTCTTTAAAGAAATAGAAGAGGCAATTCAAAATTTCATATGGAATAATAAAAGACCCCGTATAGCAAAAACACTTCTTAGCAGAAAGAACAGCGCTGGAGGAATTTCAATTCCAAACCTTAGACTCTATTACAGAGCTATAACTCTCAAAACAGCTTGGTACTGGCACAAGAACAGGCCTGAAGTCCAATTTAATAGAACTGTGGACCCAGATATTAAACCACAGACCTATGGCCACCTAATCTTTGACAAGGGAGCCAAAAAAATAGAATGGAAGAAAGATAGCCTCTTCAACAGTTGTGCTGGCAGAACTGGTTAAGCACATGCAGAAAACTAAATTTGGATCCTTCTTTGTCACCTTGCACTAGAATTAACTCCAAATGGATCAAAGACCTGGAGGTAAAAGGTGACACACTGAAAAGTTTACAGGAAGGAATAGGAGATACACTAGGCCTCCTTGGCACAGGTCGAAACTTTCTTAATAAGGACCAAGAATCACAACAAATCAGAGAAAGGCTGGATAAGTGGGACTGCATTAAACTGCAGAGCTTTTGTATGGCAACGGATATAGCTAGTAAACTAATCAGGAAGCCTACAGAGTGGGAGAAGATCTTCAGCAAGCAAACAAAGGACAAAGGCCTCATATCTAAAATATATCAACAACTCAAAAAATTGAATCACTCCAAAACTAACCTCCAAAGTAACACCCATCCCATTAAAAACTGGGCCAAAGACTTAAAGAGAGTCTTCTCTGAAGAAGAAACAAAAATGGCCTATAGACACATGAAGCAATGCTCAACATCTCTGGTCATAAAAGAATTGCAAATCAAAACAACTCTAAGATTCCACCTCACTCCAGTTAGAATGGCCAGGATAAGGAAAACGAATGACAACAGATGCTGGAGGGGATGTGGCCAGGAGGGATTACTACTACACTGTTGGTGGGAGTGCAAACTCCTTCAACCACTATGGAAAGCAGTGTGGCAGTGCCTCAAAAGGTTAAACATAGAACTCCCCTATGACCCAGCAATTCCACTACTTGGCATTTACCCAACAATCCAGAAACAAGGGCATACTAAACCCACTAGCACAACAATGTTCATTGTGCAATATTCACCATAGCAAAGATATGGACCAACCCAGATGTCCCTCATTTGATGATTGGATCAACAAGTTGTGGTATTTGTACACAATGGAATTCTATGCTGCTGTCAGAAAGAATGACATCGCCCCATTTGTTAGGAAATGGAAAGACTTAGAACAAATCATATTAAGTGATGTAAGCCACACTCAAAGGAACTTAGGCTCAGGGGTTTCCCTCATTCGTCATAATCAGTAGAAACCTTGGGCTCTACTACCAGACATTTGCAATAGAGCAAAAGGCCATATATAAGGCAATGTAATGTGAAGCTAATTGAAAGGACCTCCAGGATACTGAACAAAAGCCATATAATGAATGATTGATGTCCTTAATGTACTATGTTGTCTCTCATCTCCTTTGCTGTCCCTTGGTTATCCCATATTGGTATAATATCTCACTTTGTTATCTGATATATTGAATTTATTTATATTTCGATATTTGAAATTTGATAGGGAAGGGGGGAAAACCAAGACGGGTGGGGGGTGTGGGGTTGGAGGGAAATGGGTACCAAGACATGTGAAATGGTATCAATGTATGTTTATTAATGCACCTTCTATCTGGCAAATATCATGTAACCCTTTTAGTGATTACAATAAAAAAATTTAAAAAAAAAAAGAAAGTTGTAGTGTGTGGGGAGGATGATGGGGTCAAATACATTTCTTCTTAGAAATATACCTCATCTGGTTGCCCTGGATTTTCCTGTTCTTCTTCTTAGAGAAAGGCCTGTTATACTGGATTTGTGGCTTGGCAATGATCTAGCATGTACATCTTCGAGTAAGACATCCACAACTTCCATGCCTGAGACTCGAGTTTCCTGACCTTTGGCAGCAGCACAGCAACATCTTTCTTCCTCCTGAGCCACAGGCCAAGTGAGATGGCTTGAGTTGGTTGTTAGTTACAGTGGCTTGGTTACCAGGGTTCCATATGCTGTTCCATTGGGAGGGAGGCAGGGTCACCTTTCAGGGCCCAATGACCAAAGATCCTTGCTCACAGAAGACCTCACCAAAGACATAGTGGAGGCTGAATCTCTCCTCCAATCTCACAATATACGTGTGGGTATAGTAAACAGCACACCTTATTTGTCCAATCCCAATGTCTTCCACTAGGCCCAACTGCCAGTCTGGTCTCAGGCTCAAGGAGCCTTTCTTAGGTAAGATCCAAACTTAAGGGTCAATATTGCCCTCATCCTTCACAAAACATTTGCTTCACAGTGCCTTCTCTGCCTGCATTTTGCCCCTTGTCGAATTATTTTTTGTGTATGCTAGTTTTGGGACTTGACCTCAGAGTGTGAACATTGTTCTTGTGCTTTCTTTAGGCTTTAGCTGTCCCACCGAGCCACAGCACCACTTGCAGCGTTTTCTATGTATGTGGTAATGAGGAATCAAACCTGAGTCTTTTTGCGTGGTAGCCAAGGACTCTACCACTAGGTCAAACACACAGGGCATCTTGCACATATTTTTGACGTCAATCTACTAGGATATTATTAGGTTTCTGTATGCTAACCAATTTTTTCCTGATGATTAGCTTTGCTGTCATGTGTAAAAAATGCAAGAGGGAAAAACACAGAAGAATTAGTGAAATTTAAAAAAAAGCATTACACACATAGATAAGTGTTCATTCTTGGTAGGAGAAAGATATTTTGATATGATGATGATGACTTTATAATTACTATGTCAGGGTTGAGAGTTTGGCATAGTGGTAGAGTGCTTGCCTAGCATCCATGAAGATCTGGGTTTGATTGCTCAGTATCACATAGATAGAAAATCTAGATGTGGCACTGTGGCTCAAGTGGCAGAGGGCTAGACTTGAGAAAACCCGAGGACAGTGCTCAGGCCCTGAATTCAAGCCCCAAGACTGGCAGAAAGTTAAAAGAAAGTAAAAATGCTTTTCATGAGCTAATTCATTCACAGCATTTGCTTCTGAAATCTTCGCTTCTGCATCTTGTGAAATAGCCCTTTCCCTCAACGTAGACAAGAAAAACAGATCCATCCCATGGTCCACTGTGAGGCCACTGGTTGGGCTAAGAGCTAGTCGTGCAGCAACACATAGGTTTTATTCTAATACTTTCAAACTTTGTACTCAATTATGCTACCTACTTACCAACTTAGGTCAGTTATCATTATGCTATACCTTTTCTTCATAACTACAATATTCTTACACTCCTACGTTAATCCTCTTGTACCTCCCCTGACCTCTCTCATTCTTTTTTTCTATCTCTGGACCTCTGCTCATCTTTCAACCCTTATACTGCACGGATCTACACTTGATGGCTGTTGAGCAATATTGTATATGTAGGTGGTTAATTATTCTCTAGGCTCAGAGGGATTTAAAGACAATAGAGATTGGATTGAGAGGCTTATTGCTTTGGGTATAAATCGCTTATCAGTGGTTGTATTAGACTGGTCTGTAAGTGCACAAAGGAAAGTGTGATAATACCAATCAAAACTTGTGAACATCTAATGTCTGCCAGCTACAGAGGTCTAGGTTGGTTATATCTGAAAAACTATAATCGTATTTAGTAGTAATCTTGCTCCCATTTTCAAATGGGCAGAACAAGAAACTCAAGTAAAATGTCAAATCAAGAAACAACATCCCCCACCCAATGTAAACAGACAATGGAACAGTCACTGCCAAACCTAGAGGAGAGTCTTCCAAGTGCTACACAAATGCAATTGATAAACATCATTAATGGAAAATGTGAAAATATAAAGAAAGAGATAATGGAGGAAGCCAGAGCTGAACAAGAGGAAAGCATAAACAAGGTGATAAGTGAAAAAGAAGAAGCCATAAAGGAGGCCATAATAAAGGTTTTTCAAAGAAAGATGGATGAATTCATAGAATCCACAAATAAAAACGTGACCAAACTCCAGCAAATGTCCAAAGAAAATAAAGCTACTGAGCTAACCACTCAATAGGAAATCAAGGAGATAAAGAAATCCATACATGATCTAAAACAAGAGATGCAAGGCATCAAAAATGAGCAATTAGAAGCAAGGGAGATGAAAAATAAAGTAGATAGCTTTGATAGCAGGTTAGACAATGCAGAGGAGAGAATTTCCGGGGCTGAAGATAATTTAGTTATTGTAGAGAAAGAACAGAAAATGAGTCAATCCAAATCTAGGAAATATGAGAGACCGATTCAGGAGGTCCAAGATGCAATTAGGAAGCCTAATTTAAGGCTCGTTAGTATTGAGGAGGGCATGGAGAAAGAGGTCAATGGTATTGGAAATATACTTCAGGGAATCATCTCGGAGAATTTCCCAAATATCCAGAAGGGCAGGCCCATCCAGATACGAGAAGCTTTTAGAACCCCAAACAGACCTGACCGGAAAAGAACATCCCACCGCCACATTGTGATCCGAACTGGACCAATAGAAACGAAAGAAAAGATCCTAAAGGCAGCCAGGGAAAAGGGATCAGTAACCTATAAAGGCAAACCAATCAGAATAACTCCAGATTTCTCAGCAGAGACCATGCAAGCACGAAGTGACTGGAAGCATATATGTCATGCCCTTAAATCAAATAACTACCAACCAAGAATATTGTAGCCAGCTAAGCTCTCATTCATAACTGAGGGAACAATAAAAACATTCCATTCCAGGGAAAAGCTGCAACAATATGTCGAAACAAAACCAACACTACAGAGAATTCTCAAAGATGCTCTATACATAGAAAACCAAAATAAATGCAATATAGGGAAAGAAATGCACCTAAACAGCATACCATCTAAGGACCACAAGAACTGTCAAGACACAGGCCCTACTAAAAGCTTTTAAAAATGGTAGGAACTAATAAATATCTCTCAATCCTAACTCTCAATATCAATGGACGTAACTCTCCAATTAAACGGCATAGGCTGTCTAGTTGGATCAAAAAGCAAGAGCCATCGTTCTGCTGTCTTCAAGAGACACATCTTACCCAAAAACAATCATCTTTTGAAAGTGAGAGGTTGGAATAAACTCTGTCAATTAACTGCCCCCATAAACAGGCTGGAGTTGCCATCCTCATATCAGATACAATAGACTTCAAACTAAAATTAGTAAGAAAAGACAAAGAAGGTTACTACATACTACTAAAGGGATCTTTCCTCCAGCAAGACATAACGATCCTAAATATTTACACACCCTTTTGAAGATTATCAAAAGATTGAAGATTCTGCCAGTGTAAGTTAGATTCCAGCATTGCTATTAAATAATGCAATGAGTAGGGATTTATATTTGAATATCACTTTTGAAAGAATCTAAAACACATTTGCTTAGTATTTGCTTTTGATTTCCCAAGAAGTTCAATACAAGCTAACATGTGTGGCATATATCGACTGGGAGAAATGATTCAGAATATGTGACTCATTTGAACAGGAGTCAGTGAAAAGATACAGAAGCAGGATACCCATATTGTGATAATTTGTATCTTTTGCATATTTTGTGTTTGTTATTAATTCCATTTGTAGTGTACATTTCTAGGTAAAAACTTTTAAAATGTTTCCAAAAATTTGTTATTTCAACAGCAAAAAAAGACATTTATATGCCTGATAAAATTCACAGAATCCAAATTTTTCCATATTATTTTTTGTTTTTTGTTTTTTGGTTTTTTTTGGTGGGTCATAGATGGTGAACTCAGCCTGGGCACTATCCCTGAGCTCTTCAGCTCCAGGCTACCACCTTACCCTGGAGCCAAGCCCCACTTCCCATTTTCTAAAGGTAAATTGGAGATAAGAGTCTCAGGTCTTTTTGTGCCAGGATGGCTTTAAACCCTGATCCTCAGATCTCAGCCTCCTGAGTAGCTAGGATTATAGAAATGAGCCACCACCCCATCATGCTCAGCTTTCTGTTTTTTTTTTTAAAAGCCCTTTGGCTGGAACTCGGTCTGAGCACTGTCCTTCAGCTTTCCTCAAGCCTAGTGATCTTCTACTTGAGCCACAGCACTACTTCTGGTTTTTTCTGTGTATGTGGTACTGCGGAATTGAACCTTCGTCTTCATACAAGCACTCTACAACTATGGCAAACTCCCAGCCCTTCCACATTAGTTTTTATGATAGATCTTTCCATGCATCTAGGATGGCTAGAAATCCTTCTTGAGTTTCCCAAGATCAGGGAGTATAGGTGTGTCCCATCCTGTGTGGCTACATAACCATTGTTTAGGGTACAGTTCTCTCTTCATTCTACCCATCTAGAGCAATTTTCATCTTCCATGTATAATCATTAAACATTCAGCTCCTGTTCCTCTCTACTCCATTCTCTGGAACCATCGTGCTTTTTGGCTCTAAGGGTTTGTTGATCCTTGGAAGCTCTGGAAGGGAAAACATACCCTAGCTCTTCCTTTATGACTGCTGTATTTTTAGTTTACTGTAATCAAGATTCATCTGTAAAATATAGTAAAATGTTCTTCCTTTTCAATGCATTGTTTTGCATATTTCTATCTTTTGATTATTATTAATAGTTGTGAATGGATTCTCCACATATTTGTTCTAGTCTCTGCTTTCTCTTCCGTTAGGTACAAATCTAGAAATAGAAGAATTGGACCATATTTCTATGTACTTCTATATTTAGTACTTTTTTAGCACTCTCCACGCAATTTTTGATTGTTTTATATTCCTTGCAGAACTATTCCAAAGTTCTACTTCTTCTCACTACCTTCCCAGTAATAGTTAGACTTTGAAAGTTGTTTTTTGTATGCGTGTGTGTGTGTGTGTGTTTGTGTGTGTGTATGTGGATCTTTTTGTTTAAAACTATATTTATATGAACATATTTAAAGTGAATATTGCCCCTCAGTTCTTCTGCTCACAGCTCCCTACCCCTCTTCCCATTATATACAGAACAAAGGTCATCCTCAGTCTTTTTGAAAAAGTAAAACATACAGTAAATTTGTAGTATAAAACAGCAAGAAATAAATTTCTTGCCAGGTGCAGTGACTTCTACCTGTAATCCTAGCTACTCAGATATCAGGCTGATATCTAAAGATTTGGTTCAAAGCCAGCCTGGGCATTAGAAAGTCTAAGAGACACTCATCTACAGTTAACCACTAGAATATGGGAAATGGCACTGTGGCTTCATAGGTAGGGTGATAGCCTTGAGTTGAAGAGCTCAGGAACAGTGCCCAGGCCCAGAGTTCAAGCCTTACAAATCCCCCAGCCAAAAAAAAGAAAAAAAAGTTTCTTCCCCAAGTGATTATTATGCCAGACATAGAACATTAACATTCTGGGTGTACTTCACAGTATTATTACTTGATACCCTAAGATTTTGCAATATTCTCACAGTACCAGCATATGTCATCATATAATGTAGTTCCTTTTCAATGGAATAATTCCATTTATAACCTAAATCTACTCCCCCGACGTATTTTTCTCGATACCACAATTGCTCTACCATGATATGCCACAAGCCATTAAACATTTTATGGTGGGTAATTGGAAAGGAGTCTCATGGAATTTTGTGCCAGGCTGGCTTTGAACCATGGTCCTCAGATCTCAGTCTCCTGAGTAGCTAGGATGACAGGCGTGAGCCACCAACACCTGGCTTGCCTTTTTATTTTTTTGTGGGTCTTGGGACTTGAACTCTGGGCCTAGGCAGCATCCCTAAGCTTTTCAGGTCAATATTTCACGTAAGTCTAAACATTTAAGTAAAGGAATAAAATTCCAGCAAAAAAGAGAATAAAATTCCAGACATGGTGTGTTTATAACTCAGTGCTAATTACTTGATGAAAATGTGCCATTCCAGAAGCTGGTGTCATTTGATGATGTAGCTGTGGATTTCAGCTGGGAGGAGTGGCAGCATCTGGACAATGCTCAGAGGACCCTGTACAGAGATGTAATGCTGGACACCTACAGCAACCTGGTGTCCTTAGGTGAGCAAAAGTCAAATTCACTTGCAAGGCCAAGTGCCTTGCTATTTTGCAGATACGTGAATGTTTATCAAACTTTCAATACTATTTAAATGAAAGATTCCAGGCCCTGAGAAGTATCATTACTTTCTAAAGAAAACCTAAGGTAATTTTGTACTCATTCTTCAGGATACCTTCAGGATACTTTGACAACAGTTCTAAATTATGTTTCCTCTAATGGAGACGACATTCCAAACTTACACAGTAATTGTAAGTGGATAAACAATCCAGAATAGAATATATATCATTATTGGAAATAGGATCTACAAATCACTAAACAGTGAGTTTATAATGGAAACCTGGCACTAGGTGCAATGTTTCATGCCTGTAATCTTAAAATATTCAGGAGGAAGAAATCTAAGAATTCTAATTTGAAGCCAGCAATGGCATAAAAATTGCCATGAAACTCTATAACTCCAAGTAACCCCTCAAAAATGTTAGTGGAATGTCAAGAGTTTGACTTTGTGGTTGAGTGGTTGCCTAGCATGCATGAAGACCTATGCATGTAAGTGGAGCTGAGACTCAAACTGGTATTTTTCTAGAATTGAGCAAGACAGCTAAGTTTAGGCCATACAAAATGAATCCAGAGCTGGGGAAAAGTCAACCATGGAGCCAGTGAGAAATGAGAAAAAAGATTTAATAGATAACTTGTGAGTAGGATGTCTGCGAACTTAAAGCAATGATGACACAGCATAAGCAATAATTCTCTACTGTTTCTAATTTACAGGGCCCTGTGTTCCCAAACCTGTATTAATTGACAAGCTAGAGCACTGTGCAGAACTCTGGATAGGAAATTCCTCTGACAAGAATATCACAGGTGAGTGAATGCATCTTCATATTGATGTTGGAGCCTGAGCCCCATTGGTAAGTTCATGTTGTGATGTACTAAGCAATGATATTCTTAGTTACCCTAAATCCTGTGTGGAACCTATGGAATTCTTTGTGAATGAATCAAGAATCATTTTCTTTTTCCAATCCTATGCTTGGTCTCAGGGCCTGAGCATGGTCCTTGGGTTTTCTCAAGGCTAGCTCTCTACTTCTTGAGTCATAGCACCACTTCTGGCTTTTTCTTTGTATGTAGTACCAAGGAACTGAACCAGGTCTTTGTGCATGCTAGCACAAACCCCCGGCACCAAGAATCATAGGGTGATATAATGAATTCTATGTGGCAGTAGAGTTAAAGTTAGATTTCTCTGTAGAAATCACTGTGAAACAAAATAAAATGAGAAAGCCATGAGCCCATGGCTCATGCCTGTAATCCTAGCTACTTAGGAGGCTGAGATCTGAGGATCAAGGTTCAAAGACTGACCTATCACGAAAACACCGTAGGCTCTTCTGTCCAATGAACCAATAGAAAATGAGAAGTGGGGTTGAGGCTAAAGATATAGGGCAGTAGCCTTGAGCTGAAGAGCGCAGGAAGAACAGCCAGGTCTAGAATTCAAGTCCCATGACTGCAAAACAAGAAAGAAAGAAAGAAAGAAAGAAAGAAAGAAAGAAAGAAAGAAAGAAAGGAAGGAAGGAAGAAAGAAAGAAAGAAAGAAAGAAAGAAAGAAAGAAAGAAAGAAAGAAAGAAAGAAAGTAGAAAGAGGAAAGAAAGAGGGAAGGGAGGAAAGGAAGAAAGAAAGAAAGAAAGAAAGAAAGAAAGAAAGAAAGAAAGAAAGAAAGATATTTCATTTCTTTAAAACTAAGACTATAAATGATTGAGCAAACGAGGAATAAGTCAGGGCATTATTCTCTGATAAGGATAATATCTTTTGCTGGTAGGAAGAGACTGGTATTCAGAACCAGACCTTTCCACCAGAAATTGAGCCTAGTGATAGAGTGCTTGCCTAGCATGCACAAAGACACAGGTTTGATTCCTTATTACCACATACATAGAAAAAGCCAGAAGTAATGACTTCATTGGTAGGGTTCCAGTCTTGAGAAAACCCAAGGACAGTGGTAAGGTCCTAAGTTCAAACCCAGGAATGGAAGGAAAAAAACAACAACAAAGTTTCAATCAACATAAGAAAGTTAACTAGACAATGAGCTGGAGATTTTCTGATCTTCTATGGTTCTGAGGGACAGGAGTGTTAGAAAAGGAATTTTTATAAGACTTCAAATGGAAAGAAACAAATTTCAAAATTCCCACAAATAAATAAATTGAGACTTTAGTGAGAAGTTGTAACTGAAGGGATATAGGTGTAAGTCCTTACTCTGAAGAATCGTTCTTGCTTGGATCAAAGGCAAACAGACATATAAACCAAACTTGTGGCCTCTGAATCTAGAAAAATTCGTGTTCCTCACTTAATGGTTAATAAGCATACAGCATTGAAACTGGGTAAGGTAATCCTATCTGCTACTCAGGACCTGAGACTCTTATCTGTAGTTAACTCTAGAAAACAGGAAGTGGGGCTGTAGCTCAAGGATAGGGGTTATAGTCTTCTGCTGAAGTGTTCAGGGACAGGGCCGCGAGGCCTATGAACTACAAAAAAAAAGAAAAGAAAAGAAAAGAAAGCTTTAAAAGGATGCAAAACGGCACAATATTTAGATTATTTCTCAAAAATAAAAGAAAGGCAGTTATTCCTCAATGTATAAACAAAACAGTATTTGAAAAAAAAACAGCTGCAGGTATATTATAGGTAGTACTCAGCTTAAAACTGTAGCAATACATAGCTGGGTAATTTCAATAAATATTTCCTGTGATATAAAATGAGAACTAACACACAGAAAAACATTATTGGTCATTGTAAAATATCATTTTCTTAATGTGTTATGGAGAAAAACATATATTACTCACAAATCAATTTCCACTTATATATTTTAAAATATCTAACACTTAGGATGAAATTAAAGTCATTACCTTTACAGTAAGGAATATTTGTATCTCATGTATGTTTGTGTCTTTTTTTCTATGACTCATTTTAGATGTCCAGGTAATGGAAAATGTGTTCAAGACCTGCCAGGAAAGTCCACATGAATGTCTTTGTGAAGTAGCAGTTGCAAGTAGTATCAAAGTGGAGGAAAACGTGAGATTAGCAACAACTTTAAATTTGAGCTCTACACATAATCCAGAGCTGATTAGTAATAACGGTAACAACTTAGGGGTGAGGACTGAGGAGTTCATTAATTGTCAGAACATGCTTCTGTCTCCTAAGCCTGATGAGATGCATGCTGCTTATAGATCTCGTATGTCTCCTGTTCTTAAAAAATCCATCGGATATTCAGAGCATTTTATTCATGATTGTGACAGTCCAAAAGATCTGCAGTATCATAATTCAGTTCTCCCTGCCCAAGACATTCTTCAGGGAGGGAGGAAAACTGCTAAATGTACTGTGTGATCAAAAATATTGTACTTCACACCGACCATCACTACACATCCGAAAATGTACACAGGAGAGACTCCTCATACATGGAGTGAATGTGAGAAATTTTTCAGTAATGAAATACGCCTTACAATACCTCAGAGAAAATATCCTGAGATATGTGATGTGTACATCAAGTGTGAAAATTAATTTCTGAGAAGTCAGACCTGACGCTCCAACCTCGATCTCCAAGAGAAGACAAACCTTATGAATATGAGGAACGTAATAAAATTTCTGCCCAGAATTCAGCTCTCAGCACACATCAGAGATCTCACACAGAAGAGAAATCTTATGAATGGGATAAATGTAGGAAGTCTTTTAGACTGAAATCATACCTCACTTTGCACCAGAGAAGACACACAGAAGAGAAACCTTATGAATGTAACAAATGTGAAAAGTCTTTCACCCAGAAGATACACCTTCGAGTTCATCAAATAACACACACAGGAGAGAAATCTTATAAGTGTAATGAATGTCGAAAGTCTTTCCAAGGGAAGGGAAAACTTCGTGTTCATCAGAGAATACACACAGGAGTGAAACCTTATGAATGTAACCAATGTGTAAAGTCTTTCAGACAGAAATCTTCCCTCAAATTGCATCAAAGAACACACACAGGAGAGAAACCTTATGTGTGCAACAAATGTGGAAAGACCTTCAAGTGGAAGTCATATCTTGATGGGCATAATAGACCACACACAGGAGAGAAAACTTATGCATGTAGTGAATGCAGAAAGTCTTTCAAATGGAAGGTAAAACTCCATGTTCATCAGAGAATATAATCAGGAGAAACACCTTATGAGTGTAACATATGTGGAAAGTCCTTCACACAGAAGCCAAACCTCAACATGCATAAGACAATTCAAACAGGAGAAAAACCTTATGAATGTAACCGATGTGGAATGTCTTTCAAATGGAAGTCTTCCCTCAAATTGCATCAGAGAACACACACAGGAGAGAAACTGTACGAGTGCATCAAATGTGGTAAGACCTTCAGATGGAAGTCACATTACAGGAGGCATAACAGAATTCACACATATTAGAAACCTTAGGAATATAACCAGACTTGAAAGTCTTTCGTGCACTATTCACCCTTCAGGAAGCGTAAGAGAGTTCACACATATGAGAAGCCTTAGCAATGTAATAAATAGGAAAGACTTTTTAGTCTGTGGAAGAAAACTCAGCTTGTGTCACAGAACCAACACACGATAAAAACCTTAATGAATGTACCAAATATTCAGTCTTTTCCCCAGAAGGCACAAGTCAAGATTTATCACTAAACACCCACAAGATAGAATCCTATGAATAAAATGAAAGGGAAATTTTTTTGAAGAACTCATAGTTGAGTTTGCATGATACCACATAGACACAGGATAAAAATCGTATGAATATAAGAATATGAAAAAATCCATCATGAACGCATGACTAAGTATAAAATGCACATATGAGAGAAAAACCTTATGAATATTACAAATGTGGAAAGTGTTTGTCTTGGAAGGCATACTTCTGTGTTCATCACAAACCTGATTCCCATAGAAGAAAAGAAAACTAATGAATAGAACAAATGTGCAATGACTTTTAATCAGAAGTCAGTCTTCAGTACATTTCAGAACATACACAATAGAGAAATAGAGAAATTCTGACTAATGAAAAACATTTAGCTATATATAGAATCTCTGTATATGGGAGCATTAGGGTAAGTCTTCTAAACAAAGTCAACCTTCAGCAAGCATTAAGAGCACTCACAGAAGAAATAATAGCCTGTAGGAAAATCTTTCTCAGAAACCTCTAAAAGCTGACTGTGTGGCTTAGTGGTAGAGTGCTAACCTATCAAGGATGAAGGTCTGGGTTAGATTCCTCAATACTACGTGAAAAGAGCAAGCCAGAAGCAGCACTGTGGTTCAAATGGTAGAGTGCTAACCTTGAGCAAAAGTAGCTCAGGCCCTGAGTTAAAGCCTAAGGATTGGAGAGAGAAAGAGAGAGAGAGAGAGAGAGAGAGAGAGAGAGAGAGAGAGAGAGAGAGAGAGAGAGAGAGAGAGAGAGAGAGAGAGACAGAGAGAGAGAGAGACAGAGACAGAGAGAGAGAGAGAAAGAGAGAGAGAAAAAGAGAGAAAAGAGAGAGAGAGAAACAGGAACTTTTAAATTTTACAGAGATAGAGAAGGAGAGAGAGAAGGAGACAGAAACTAATGTCTAAACTTTACAGTCTTTCTATTTCCTTACAAATTCGTCTATGTCATTCTTTCTGACAGAAGCACAGAATTCCATTGTGTAAAATACCATATTTGATCTACTCATCAACTGAAGGGCATCTGGGTTAGTTCCATACCTTTGCTATAGTAAATAGTGCTGTGATAAATGTTATTGTTCTAGTGAATTTAGTATGTCCTATCTGGACGATTGGCAAGTAGTGAAATTGCTGGATCACAGGGGAGCTCTATGTTTAGTCTTTTTGGGATACTGCCATAGTGCTTTCCATAGTGGTTGAACGAGTTTGCAATCCCACCAGCAGTGTAGTAGTGATCCCTCCTGGCCACATGCCCTCCAGCATATGTTATTAGATTTCTGGATCTTGGCCATTCTAACTGGAGTGAGGAGGAAAAGGGAAAGAGGAACTGAAACTTTCTCTCCTTACAGATGACATGATTCTGTATTTAAAGAACCCTATAGACTCTTCTCCGAAGCTGCTTGAGCTGATATAAAACTTTGGTAAGGTAGCAGGGTATAAAATTAACCCTCAATGTCAACTGCCTTCCTATATGCCAACAAATGAGAGGAATGAGGCAAGAATCAGGATAGCAACTCATTTTGCTATCAAAGAAAATAAAATACCTAGGAATTAACTTAGAATGTAAAGCACCTTTTGGATAGACTGTAAACCCTGGAAAAGGAAATTAACGCAGAACTGAGGAAATGCAAAAACCTATGCTCCTGCTTTGGAAAAAGTAATATTGTAAAAATGGCAATCTTGATAAGGACTATCTACAAATTCAGTGCAATATTCATCAATATCCCAATGTCATTCTTTAAAGAAACAGAAGAGGAAATCCAAAATTTCACTTGGAATAATAAAAGACCCCTTATAGTCTGTCTCTTGCATGATATATAATGTTTAATCTCACCTTCTCCACCAAAATCTCACCTTTCTCATTGAGACATAGGTGGCCCTATTTACTAGCAGCAAAGGCTCAAACGCGCTGTTTCAGGTGTCACCACTGCCTCTGTTACTGGGTACATTCAACTCTGTCATCGATTCTGAGGTCTGCTCTGGGAGTCTTGGTCACAAGTTGTTCTGTGGCATCTGCTGCCAGCCTGTGCCTATTTGCTTCCTTTTCCTCCAGCAGCCTACAACAGGGAATGAAGTTCAGGCGCTGATGCTCTCCTTCATATGCAGGGCAGGATGAGCCCAACCCTCCCTCATCTTCCTCTTCCAATTTTTGGGAAAAAATGTGCTGGCAGAAGTCCTCAGGTGTGGGGCAAGGCTGATCCACACTTTCAATCCAGGCTGGTCAGGAGGCTGAGATCTGAGTATGGAAGTTCCAAGTCACCTAGAACAGGAAAGTCTGATAGATTCTTACTACCAAAAATAAACACAGCTGGGAATGGAGTTTGGGCTCAAGTGCTAAAGGGCTAGTCTTGAGTACAAATGCTTAGTGCCCAGGCCCTGAGTTCAGGCTCCAGCACTGCCAACAACCTCATATTAGTGAGATTTTAGCTTTATCCATGTAGGCACATCTCACTGGAATCTTTGCTGGTAGAGATAGTCTTCATAATTTTGTCTCAAGGTAAAGGTCCTCCTGGGGTAGTACACAAAAGATGTCATGGAGAGAGGAGCCCCACTTGCTCCAGGTTTGAAGATGGCATAGGTCAAGCCAGCATGGAGTTGGCACATCAGTCTTTTTCCTAGCACCACCTACCAGTGAATATCAAATGACATTGATTGTTGTGGGATTGTGTGATTGAAGTGCCCCATTAAGGGCAGTGTTAGCACATCCAAACTTGGATACCAGGATGCTGAAATCTCAAAGCTAAGATTTCTGTTGGCTACAGAAATGCTGGTGTGTCTGTTATTCACTAAAAGTTCAGGTGCAAAGATTCTGAAGCTTGATGCCATGTGTTTATTCCATTTAGTAAAATTATTTTAATGCACTGTATAAGTTAAAACATTTGATAAGAGTCAGGGGTAGTGAAAACATTGTTCTTGAATTCAGGTGTCTGGCAGGGTAATGGGGGGGGTGTTGGTGGCTGGGACTATGAAGCTGGAGCTGCTATCAAACCATGGATCATGTTCCTCTTTGTCTGGGAGAAATGACTCCAAAGATGAAATTTGAATGGTGAGGAAAAGATGATGATGTACTCAGGAAATTTCTCCTGAACAAATGCTCATGTGGAAGTGGGATGGGGGCTGGGCATATCTGAGGCAGAGCTTAAGGGGGCTTCTAATGGCGTTGAGAACGTTCCTTGCAACTTCAGGCATGCAGCAGGGTGTTTTAGATGGCCATTGTGAGATGGATGGAATAAGACTGGAGACAAGATGAATGCTGGGATCCTTCAATGCTCTTGCATGAGTGGCTGGTGGCTCACCTGAAAGAACTAATTATGTCTATAAAAGAAATAAGGAATTTGTTTTGATTAGATAATACCTGTAATCCGAGGCATATTCAGGATCCTGATCTTAGTATTGTGGTTTAAAACCAACCCAGCAAAGGGAAAAATGCATGAGACTCTTACTCCCAGTTTAGAGCAAGAACAATGATTGAAGTAGAGCTGTGGCTCAAGAGCTAGAGTGCTACCTTGAGCAAAGAAAAGCTAAGAAAAAGCTCCAGGTCTTGAGTTCAAGGCCAGGAATGAAAGAAGGAAGATAAAAAAAGGGAAGTATGTGAGGAAGGGAAATATATAAATGAAAGATAGAAGGAACTAGACATTTAAAACTAGAGAATATTTAAAAGTCATCAGTCCTTCTAAGAAAAGTGTTGGAGTATGGGTTCTATATGTGGTGAACTGGAAGCCCAGCAGTGACTTGTTAACCAGAGTCACCATGATGAGCAAAGGATAAAAAACTGCATGAGCCTCTTAGCGGATGGAGTCACAGAAGAGAACCTCAGCTCCCATCCCATAGTTAGAAGTATATAGAGATGGGGAAGTTGGCATCACCTTGATGTCATTGTGTCCATGGAGACTGGAAGCCATGGCTCTGTGAAAGCACAATGTTCTGGTTACTGAGCTGAGAGGCTGAGGAGAGCCAAGTCCTGGCCATGAAGAAATCAGTGTGGCAGCAGAGCAACTCTGCTGCAGTGTGTGCCTGCTTGGCTGTTCTTATTCTGTGGTGGATCAGGCCGGAGCGGGTGATAGTAACTGTTTTGTGGTCACAAGCCCTTCACCAAGAGCTTCCTCTGGGATCCTCATAAGCTACAGGGTGGCTGGTGGTGGGATGTGTGTGGGGTGGAAGTGACAGAGGGATGGACGCATGGCAAGGTGGGTGAAGAGATGAGAGGAATGATGAGAGCCCAGATCATTGGTTTCCAAGGTTAATGAGTGGGAGGTAGAGAGGCATGATGGAGGAAAGATGGAGGCAGGGGAAGGTGGTGACAGAGTGAGGCCATCTGTAGTGCCAGCCTGGCCATCATCTGAAGCCCATAGGCAGCTTCCTGATCCCTCACTTTGTCCTGCTCCTTGTGGAGGGAATGTCAAATGTACCCAGAGCTAGGGGTGGGGCAATGTTAGTAGCACCTGGAGAACCATTGGCCTCTACCTGGGTGAGGGGTGGTTATGGCTCCCATGCTGGGTGGCCTGATAGCTATGGAACAGATCTCTCCTTAGCTACCACAGTCAGTGGCTGCTCTCCATCTAGGGTTAGGGCACCTGCTCAGCCATCAGGACACTCCATGCCAGGACAGAGGCCTACAATTCAGATGGCAGCACAGGGGTGAAGATGATCTCACCGTAGCCCTAGTTACATGGCTGTCCCTGCATGCAGGACAGGATGAGCTGGGGGAAGATGTTCTCTGTGTTTTTCCACAGCCTATCCGGGCCTCTTCTTGTGTCTGATTAGACCAAGAGAGTACCAGGTTCCCTCTCATAGTCCTGGTTCTTTTTCTTTTACAGTCATGAGGCTTGAACTCAGGTCCTGGGTACTGTCCCTGAGCTCTTTTGCTCAAGGTTGATGCTCTACCATTTGAACCATAGTGCCATTTCCAGCTTTTCCATTTCATGTGTATCTCTGATATCTCCAGTGCTGTGCCTGCAGGGAGGCACTCACCCCACAGACAGAGACACCTCTGCCGTGACTGTGACTGCCCACAACCCTCACACCCACTCCTTGCACACCCCTCGACTCCAGTTTTAGCTCCTCTTGGACTGGGTGTTCAGCCTATCCCTTCCTACACTCACAAAGGGTCTACAATTGTCTTCCCAGGGTCCTTTCTTCTGCCAGCCAGAGTACAGACTGTGCAAATCTTGACGATCACAGAGCTCAAAGCCAAAGGCTGAGATGCAGAAGGGGGTGGCCCGGAAGCTGCACAGGGCCCATGGATCATCCTGTGCATCCCCCAGCCTGTGACTTCCCCCACCCCCTTGGCAGGGAAGCTCCATGCCCACATCCTGATCCCTGGTCCCCTCCAATTCCATTCTCCCTTGGATTTTGCAGACTGTCTACCATCAGGATCTAAAATTCTTTTCATCACTTTATGTCCTTATCACTGATTTGCTACTTTGGCAGGATCTCCCCGTGCCTGGAGAGTGGGCATGTCATGTACTCTCTGTGGAGAAGTTGCTCCAGGAGAAGAAATATGCACTTCATGTGAGTGTTGGAAAGGGCAGGAGGGCTCCCTAGGATCAGAAGCCACAGGAGGGGTGCAGATGGGGGAATGCTAGGGGCCCCAGGGGACAGTGGGAGGTAGGGCACAGTTTGTTCCTTCTGCAGGGTTGACACCGCTTCACAAACCCAACAGAATGAGGTTCACATTACAGAAGTCAGAGACAGTGCAGATTGCCAATGGGCGCAGGGGTCACTGTCACCCCCAGATGCTGGCTGCATGCTGGGATGCACGCAGAGATAGTTTCAAGATCAGATAATGAGGATGTTGCAGGGTGTAACCATTCTTTTCAGATGGCTCTCTACCTCTCTTGAGCTTCATCTCTATCTTTGGCTTTTTCTTGGCAGTTAACTGGAAATGACAGTTTCAGGGACTTTCCTTTCTGGACTGGCTTCAAACAGAAGCTATGCACAGTTTTCAAACCATACCCTACTGAAGAAGGGAAGCTTGATCTGGTGCTTAACTGGGTTGCACTTTGGCTCCGTTTGCTATGCCTCACGGGAGGGGGCTCATCATTTGTAGACTAAGATCTCATGACCTCCAAAGCCAAATGCTACCTGAAAGTTCAGGGTCCCAGCCTATGTGTTGGGCCTGGGTGAATACATTCTCTGTTATGCTGGGTCATCAACCCATGTTTTAAGCTGGAAGTAGGCAGTGCCACATTTGATAAGAACATCTGGCAGAGATTGTCACCTCATGAAAGCAGATTCTAAATTTGTATTCCATTTCCTGTGGTGGAGAAATCCCCTCCAAGTTAGACAGGCTCACATCCACCTGCAGGTCACACTCCTAATGCACCCTTGAGTGTCCACATTGTATTGGGATCTAAGTTTGTAGGGAATGCTGGTTTAGTCCATGAATTAGCTGGACAAGTGATGACAAACGTGTTGTGGATTAATATGAGAACAATTTAAGAAGCCCTGGAGGAGCATCAACCTGAACCTCTGTGGTGCTATAAATCTCATAGGATGTTCCAGACTGAGAAACAATCACATGGCTTTGTGTTTGGCATCCAGACAAGTCAGTGCAGGTCTTAGCTGTCAGCCAATACAGAGGAGGACATGAATAAGTGGGTGGAAAGCATCTGTCAGACCCCTGTCTGGGGGCAGGTGGAGAGAACATAGGAAGGTAGATACCATGGCTGTGGTGGGGCCAAAAAAAGGGGTAAAAGAGGCAAAGGAGCCAGGTACTGGTAGCTCAAGACTGTCATCCTAGCTACTCAGGAGTTTGAGATCTGAGGATCACAATTCAAAGCCAGCCCAGGACAGAAACTCCATGAGACTCTTATCTGCAATAAACTGCTGAATGCAAGAAGCTCAAGCTCAGTGACAGCATCCAGGCCTAGCGTTCAAAACCCAGGACCGGCCGAAAAAAGTATCAAAGGACAAGAAGCTGGCCAAAAGTTAGAGGGACTCTATCTTGACAAACAATACAATGGTAAGTTGCACTCAGAAGACTTGTACAAAATCTGGAAATGCCTGAGACCTATCTATGTATGTTTCCTGTTTGTCTAAATACATATGTTTATGCATTTATATATTAGTATAGAGAGACAGATCAATACATATGACTATACATATATACATAGCCAGACACTTATGGGTGGGTGGTATACTGTGTGAGAGTTTGTGTTTGTGTTTTGTGGATGGCTATCTCTGTTTGAGAAAGATAGGAAATATGTCAATATCTTTAAAAAAAACTTGATAAAATATAGAGAGACATAAGCTCTTGAGGGAATCTGAAATGACAAGATTATTCACAGGCACGTTTATCCTTATGGATTCCTCAGCAAGTTTTAATTTTTTTCCTTATTTACTTTCTTTTTTTGAACCAGTGCTAAGGATTTCTCTCAGGGACCAGGTGCTGCCAATTACTAATTTTCTCATGGCTGGTACAAGAGGAACTGAGCCACAGTTCCACTTTTGCCTTATTTATTCGTGCTTAACTGAAGATAAAGATTTCTATCAGTGACTTTCTCTCAGGGGCTGGATTCTAACGAGGATCCCCAGACCTCAGCCTTCTCTATAGCTACAATTAACAATATGAGAACCCAGCACTGGGTTCCAATGCACAGGGCAAGAAATTGAGTGAATCTCTCAACTCCAATTAGCTATAATAAGCTAGAAGTGAAAGACCAATACCTTTGAGGAAAAGATGCTGAGGGTTATAACACAGGCCCTATGAGTAAGCCCTAAACCCTGTACACATGTGTGCATGCACACATTGGCAGATACACACACACACATGAACACACACAATATCTCAGGCAATATTGTATTTTGAATTAATATCCAAAGATTGGAAAACAGGATAGCAAGTAATAAAATCTGTTTTTCTTGTCTACATTGAGGGAAAGGGATAAGTCACAAGATGCAGAAGCGAAGAATTCAGAGGCAAATGCTGTGAGTGAATAACTTGTAAAAAGCACATTTCTTTTCTTTTCTTTTCTTTTGTTTTTTTCTGCCATTCCTGGGGCTTGAACTCAGGGCCTGAGCACTGCTCTTGGCTGTTCCCAAGTCTAGCCCTCTGCCACTTGAGCCACATTGCCATATGGATTTTTATATCTGTGTGATATTAAGGACTCAAACCTAGATCTTCATGGATTCTAGGCAAGCACTCTACCACTGGGCCAAACTCTAAACCCCGATAAAGTATTTATAAATAGTCATCATCATATCAAAATATCCTTTCTCCTACAAAGAATGAACACTTATCTATGTCTGTAAGACTTTTTTTTATTTCACCAATGCTTCTGTGATTTTCCCACTTGCATTTTTACAGATGACAGCACAGATATTCATCAGGAAGAAAAATAGATTAGGATACAGAAACCTAACAACGTCCTACTAGATTGAAGTGAAAGATATGTGCAAGATGGCCTGGGTGTTTCATCTATTTGTAGAGTGCTTGGCTACCACACAAAAAGACTCCGGTTTGATTCTGCAGTACCATATACATAGAAAACGCTGGGAGTGGTGCTGTGGCTTGGTGGGACAGCTATAGCCTAAAGAAAGCCTAAGAACAATGGTCAGGCTCTGAGGTCAAGTCCAGGACTAGCAAAAAATGTGCAAGAGGCAAAAAGCAAGCTGAGAAGGCACTGTGAAGCAAAATGTCTTGTGAAGGGTAAGGGGAATAGTGACAGTTAAGTTTGGATCTTACCTAAGAAAGGCTCCTTGAGCCTGAGACCAGGCTAGCACTTACGCCTAGTTAATGACTTGGGATTTGAACAAAAAGGTGTGCTGTTTACTACATCCATATGTGAGGTGGGAAGGGAGATTCAGCCTCCAGTATGTCTTTGGGGAGGTCTTCTGTGAGCAAGGAGCTATGGTCATTGGGCCTTGAAAGGTGACCCTACCTCCCTCACAATGGAACAGAATATGGAACCCTGGTAACTAAGCCACTGTATGTGACAACCAGCTCAAGCCAGCTCCCTTGGCCTGTGGCTCAGGAACCAGTAAGATGTTGCTGTGCTGTTGCCAAAGGTCAGGATGCTCGCATCTCAGGCATGAGAGATATGGATGTCTCACTTGAAGAAGTAGATGCTGGATAAATGCCAAGCCAAAATTCCAGTATATCAGGCATTTCTCTAGGAAGAAAGCCAGGAAAATCCAGGGCAACTAAGATGAGGTATATTGAGAGGAAACCTATTTGAACCCATCATCCTTCCCACACACTACAACTTTCTTGAGTGCTTTCAAGTGACTATACTTTGATTAGAGTGTGTCATTTCCAATCTACTCTATTCCAATTCCTCAGTGTGAAGTGTGGTCCCATTCCTACGTTTGAAATATCCACTGTTTGCCAACATAGTGTGATGGTAAGTCAGCTCAGACTCTGAATGAGCCTTGTAACCTATGGATCCTGGAGGAAGGCCTGTTGGAGATGCTGCTGACAAAGCTGATCCCTGCCTACCAGAAAGGTGATCTCTTTTATGTGGGAAACTTCCTGCACAATTTCAAATAGTGGAGGACAATGTAGTAGTTGCTGGAAATTCTCTTGAAAAAGTGAGTGTTCCCCCTCCAAACCCAGGTTTGCTCACCCCTCCTGGCCAAGTCTTGGAATACTTGGCTCCTCTCTGAGCCTGTTTGATTCACTGCAGTGTTCACAGGGGAGCTAAGCATGATACAAGTGCACAAACTACTTTATTATGACTGGGACACCATGCCATTTCATTTCCCTCACAAGCTACTGGAGTCTCAACAGTGTGCTTACTGAGAAGTTGGATTTCAGGCATGAGTAAGTGGCTCCCAACTGCAGCCCTCACCTAGGTGACATCCTAGGAAATCCCATTTCCGTGTAAGAAATGAGGTGTCAGTACTAATAGCGGAGGCCTGTGAAATACTGGAGTCAGAGGAAAAGCTGAGGGCTGAATCACTTTTGAGCCATCAGGGATGGATTGTGATAGCTTTGCCTGTTAGAACCTAAAAGCATTTACATTTTGGTGTGTGGTCCAGTGCTGCCACTTGAACCTGAACCCAGGTCTAAATGCCATCCCTTTGGTGTTCAAAAATTAGCACTGTACCATTTGAGTCATAGGTCAAGTTCTGGCTTTTTGCTGCCTAATTGAAGACAAGTGCCTTTAGACTTTTACTGACTAGACTGGCTTTCCACTGTGATCTTCAGATCTCAGCCTGCTGGGTGGATAAGATTAGAGGAATGAGCATTTAGTTCTTTATTTAGAGCATTCACTTATTGATTTATTTAGAGCATTTACTTAGTTAATTTAAGGTGCGTTTACTTTGGACAGATGCATAGAGGCCTCTCTCAGAAGCTTCTGGAAGTGGGGTGTAAAAGTCATCCTGTTCTCGAGTGTCTCTTACCCCCCTCCCAGCATATAAGTGCACATCTCTGCAGGACAGCCACAGGATTAGAGTCATGCAAGAAAGGAGCTTTGGTAGAAGGCTCAGGATGGAGAGAGAAGGCTCTCACTTTCCTTGAACCGAATGTGCCCACAGCATCATGTGTTCTGTGAGTTCAAGTCTGTTTATATATCCATTGTGCTTTGTACAAATATTTAAGAAAATTAAAACTCCACAATAGCATCAAAAATCTACTTTGGCTTTGAATATGGCCTAGTTGTAGAGTGCTCGCCTAGTATACAAGAAGACCTTGATTCAATTCCTCAGCACTGCATACACAGAAAAAGCAGATGGGGCACTGTTGCTCAGGTGTAAGAGTGCCACCCTTGAACAAATGTGGCCAAAGACAATTCCTCGTCCCTCAGCTCAAGCCCCAGGAGTAGCCAAACAAGAAATCATAGCATTTTCCACACATTTGGAAATAAATCTGTTTTATCTAACCCTACTTCTTTTTTGCCAGTCCAGGGTGTGTGCCACCAAGCCAAACTACTGGCCCCCAACCTTACTATTTTTAATCATTTAATTTTTTTACATAATCATATTTCATGCTGTCTGTATTAATACCATAAACAGTATGCTTAGTGTAATAATGTTAAAGATAAAACATAAAAAATTAATAACTAAAATTCCTTTTTTATTAGTTTTATAGCATTACTACAATTTTATGAGAAAAATTACCTAGAATGTTTATTTTAGAGTTCAAGTAATCCATTTTGATAAATATATCAATCTACATCATTTATTTGAACACATTTTAAACTATTTTTTTCAGGAATGAAAATACATGTATATTTGTTGTAAATGAAATTTATGACTTGGGGGGAAGGGAAAGAGAAAAGGGGGGAGGGGGTAACAGTGTTTACAAGAAATGTACTCATTACATATGTAACAGCAATCTCTTTGTATATCACCTTGACAACAAATTTTTTGAAAAGTACAATAAGTTTAAATGTCTCCTTTGGGCAGAATTTTTTTTTGCCAGTACTGGGTTAGACTCAGGACCTAAGCACGGTCCTTGTTTTTGTTTTTGTTTATTCTTAAGGCGCAAGTTCTATCACATGTGCCACAGCACCACTTTTATCTTTTTTATCTATGTTGTGCTGAGGAATTGAACTTGGGTCTTAATTCATGCTCGGCAAGAACTCTTCCACTAGGCTTAACTTATGGCCCCAGTGGGAAGGAAGTTTTCCATAAAATATGTAGGAAATATGTCCACTAAGGAAAAGCCATCAAAAATAGAAGAAAAATTATATACTTAGATAACGACATGCCAGTATTATGGCAGATCTCTGTAATTCTAGTTTCAAGAGTGGCCTATATGGACCGGGAGTTGGCTGGCTGAAGTAAAGTGCTATCCTTGAGCAAGCCCTAGGACAGTGCTCTGACCATGAGTTGAAGCCATAGGACATGCAGAAAATAATAATTTAATGCCCGTGACTGGTGGCTCACCCTGGTAATCCTAGCTACCCTGGAGGATCGAGGTTCAAAGACGGCCCAGGCATAAAAATCTGTGAGAATCTTATTTCCAAATAATCCAGAAAATTCAAAATGACAATGTGCCTCAAGTGGTAGAGCTCTTGCCTTGAGCTGAAGAGCTTAAGGTAAACATCCAGGCCCAGAGTTCAAGCCCCATGAGTGAAAAAAAGAAAACGAAAAAGAAAGCCCTTATCTAAGTGGGGAAAACGTGAGATTAGCAACAACTTTAAATTTGAGCTCTACACATAATCCAGAGCTGATTAGTAATAACGGTAACAACTTAGGGGTGAGGACTGAGGAGTTTATTAAGTGTCAGAACATGCTTCTGTCTCCTAAGCCTGATGAGATGCATGCTGCATATAGATCTCGTATGTCTCCTGTTCTTAAAAAATCCATCGGCTATTCAGAGCATTTTATTCATGATTGTGACAGTCCAAAAGATCTGCAGTATCATAATTCTGTTCTCCCTGCCCAAGAAATTCTTCAGGGAGGGAGGAAAACTGCTAAATGTACTGTGTGATCAAAAATATTGTACTTCACACCGACCATCACTACACATCCGAAAATGTACACAGGAGAGACCCCTCATACATGTAGTAAATGTGAGAAATCTTTCAGTAATGAAATATGCCTTACAATACCTCAGAGAAAATATCCTGAGATATGTGATGCGTACATCAATTGTGAAAATTAATTTCTGAGAAGTCAGACCTGACGCCCCAACCTCGATCTCCAAGAGAAGACAAACCTTATGAATATGAGGAACGTAATAAAATTTCTGCCCAGAATTCAGCTCTCAGCACACATCAGAGATCTCACACAGAAGAGAAATCTTATGAATGGGATAAATGTGGGAAGACTTTTAGACTGAAATCATACCTCACTTTGCACCAGAGAAGACACACAGAAGAGAAACCTTATGAATGTAACAAATGTGAAAAGTCTTTCACCCAGAAGATACACCTTCGAGTTCATCAAACAACACACACAGGAGAGAAATCTTATAAGTGTAATGAATGTGGAAAGTCTTTCCAAGGGAAGGGAAAACTTCGTGTTCATCAGAGAATACACACAGGAGTGAAACCTTATGAATGTAACCAATGTGTAAAGTCTTTCAGACAGAAATCTTCCCTCAAATTGCATCAAATAACACACACAGGAGAGAAACCTTATGTGTGCAACAAATGTGGAAAGACCTTCAAGTGGAAGTCATATCTTGATGGGCATAATAGAACACAAACAGGAGAGTAAACTTATGCATGCAGTGAATGCAGAAAGTCTTTCAAATGGAAGGTAAAACTCCATGTTCATCAGAGAATATAATCAGGAGAAACACCTTATGAGTGTAACATATGTGGAAAGTCCTTCACACAGAAGCCAAACCTCAACATGCATAAGACAATTCAAACAGGAGAAAAACCTTATGAATGTAACCGATGTGGAATGTCTTTCAAATGGAAGTCTTCCCTCAAATTGCATCAGAGAACACACACAGGAGAGAAACTGTACGAGTGCATCAAATGTGGTAAGACCTTCAGATGGAAGTCACATTATAGGAGGCATAACAGAATTCACACATATTAGAAACCTTAGGAATATAACCAAATTTGAAAATCTTTCGTGCAGTAATCACCCTTCAGGAAGCGTAAGAGAGTTCACACATATGAGAAGCATTAGCAATGTAATAAATAGGAAAGACTTTTTAGTCTGTGCAAGAAAACTCAGCTTGTGTCACAGAACCAACACAAGATCAAACCCTTAATGAATGTAGCAAATGTTCAGTCTTTTCCCCAGATGGCACAAGTCAAGATTTATCACTAAACACCCACAGTATAGAATCCTATGAATAAAATGAAAGGGAAATTTTTTTGAAGAACTCATAGTTGAGTTTGCATGATACCACACAGACACAGGATAAAAATCGTATGATTATAAGAATATGAAAATTCCATCATGCACGCATGACTAAGTATAAAATGCATATAGGAGAGAAAAACCTTATGAATATTACAAATGTGGAAAGTGTTTGACGTGGAAGGCATACTTCTGTGTTCATCACAAACCTGATTCCCATAGAAGAAAAGAAAACTAATGAATAGAACAAATGTGCAATGACTTTTAATCAGAAGTCAGTCTTCAGTACATTTCAGAACATACACAATAGAGAAATTCTGAGTAATGAAAAACATTTAGCTATATATAGAATCTCTGTATATGGGAGCATTAGGGTAAGTCTTCTAAACAAAGCCAACCTTCAGCAAGCATTAAGAGCACTAACAGAAGAAATAATAGCATGTAGGAAAACCTTTGTCAGAAACCTCTAAAAGCTGACTGTGTGGCTTAGTGGTAGAGTGCTAACCTATCAAGGATGAAGGCCTGGGTTAGATTCCTCAATACTACGTGAAAAGAGCAAGCCAGAAGCAGCACTGTGGTTCAAATGGTAGAGTGCTAACCTTGAGCAAAAGTAGCTCAGGCCCTGAGTTCAAGCTTAAGGATTGGAGAGAGAGAGAGAGAGAGAGAGAGAGAGAGAGAGAGAGAGAGAGAGAGAGAGAGAGAGAGAGAGAGAGAGAAACAGGAACTTCTAAATTTTACAGAGATAGAGAAGGAGAGAGAGAAGGAGACAGAAACTAATTTCTAAACTTTACAATCTTTCTATTTCCTTACAAATTCGTCTATGTCATTCTGTCTGATAGAAGCAAAGAATTCCATTGTGTAAAAATACCATATTTGATCGACTCATCAATTGACGTTCATCTGGGTTGGTTCCATACCTTTGCTATAGTAAATAGTGCTGTGATAAATGTTATTGTTCTAGTGAATTTAGTATGTCCTATCTGGACGATTGGCAAGTAGTGAAATTGCTGGATCACAGGGGAGCTCTATGTTTAGTCTTTTTGGGATACTGCCATAGTGCTTTCCATAGTGGTTGAACGAGTTTGCAATCCCACCAGCAGTGTAGTAGTGATCCCTCCTGGCCACATGCCCTCCAGCATATGTTATTAGATTTCTGGATCTTGGCCATTCTAACTGGAGTGAGGAGGAAAAGGGAAGGAGGAACTGAAACTTTCTCTCCTTACAGATCACATGATTCTGTATTTAAAGAACCTTATAGACTCTACTCCAAAGCTGCTTGAGCTGATATAAAACTTTGGTAAGGTAGCAGGGTATAAAATTAACCCTCAATGTCAACTGCCTTCCTATATGCCAACAAATGAGAGGAATGAGGCAAGAATCAAGATAGCAACTCATTTTGCTATCAAAGAAAATAAAATACCTAGGAATTAACTTAGAATGTAAAGCACCTTTTTGATGGAACTATAAACCCTGGAGAAGGAAATTAACGCAGAACTGAGGAAATGCAAAAACCTATGCTCCTGGTTTGGAAGAAGTAATATTGTAAAAATGGCAATCTTGATAAGGACTATCTACAAATTCAGTGGAATATTCATCAATATCCCAATGTCATTCTTTAAAGAAACAGAAGAGGAAATCCAAAATTTCACTTGGAATAATAAAAGACCCCTTGTAGTCTGCCTTCTTGCATGATACATAATGTTTAATCTCACCTTCTCCACCAAAATCTCACCTTTCTCATTGAGACATAGGTGGCCCTGTTTACTAGCAGCAAAGGCTCAAACGCGCAGTTTCAGGTGTCACCACTGCCTCTGTTACTGGGTAGATCAACTCTGTCATCGATTCTGAGGTCTGCTCTGGGAGTCTTGGTCACAAGTTGTTCTGTGGCATCTGCTGCCAGCCTGTGCCTATTCGCTTCCTTTTCCTCCAGCAGCCTACAACAGGGAATGAAGTTCAGGCGCTGATGCTCTCCTTCATATGCAGGGCAGGATGAGCCCAACCCTCTCTCATC
Source organism: Megascapheus bottae (assembly GCF_031878675.1). Taxonomy (NCBI): domain Eukaryota; kingdom Metazoa; phylum Chordata; class Mammalia; order Rodentia; family Geomyidae; genus Megascapheus; species Megascapheus bottae. The sequence continues at coordinate 4,792,639 of NW_028327804.1, read as the reverse complement.
TTCCTCTTCCAATTTTTGGGAAAAAATGTGCTGGCAGAAGACCTCAGGTGTGGGGCATGGCTGATCCACACTTTTAATCCAGGCTGGTCAGGAGGCTGAGATCTGAGTATGGAAGTTCCAAGTCACCTAGAACAGGAAAGTCTGATAGATTCTTACTACCAAAAATAAACACAGCTGGGAATGGAGTTTGGGCTCAAGTGCTAAAGGGCTAGTCTTGAGTACAAATGCTTAGTGCCCAGGCCCTGAGTTCAGGCTCCAGCACTGCCAACAACCTCACTTTAGTGAGATTTTAGCTTTATCCATGTAGGCACATCTCACTGGAATCTTTGCTGGTAGAGATAGTCTTCATCATTTAGTCTCAAGGGAAAGGTCTTCCTGGGGTAGTACACAAAAGGTGTCATGGAGAGAGGAGCCCCACTTGCTCCAGGTTTGAAGATGGCATAGGTCAAGCCAGCATGGAGTTGGCACATCAGTCTTTTTCCTAGCACCACCTACCAGTGAATGTCAAATGACATTGATTGTTGTGGGATTGTGTGATTGAAGTGCCCCATTAAGGGCAGTGTTAGTACATCCAAACTTGGATACCAGGAATGCTGAAATCTCAATGCTAAGATTTCTATTGGCTACAGAAATGCTGGTGTGTCTGTTATTCACTAAAAGTTCAGGTGCAAAGATTCTGAAGCTTGATGCCATGTGTTTATTCCATTTAGTAAAATTATTTTAATGCACTGTATAAGTTAAAACATTTGATAAGGGTCAGGGGTAGTGAAATCATTGTTCTTGAATTCAGGTGTCTGGCAGGGTAATGGGGGGGGTGTTGGTGGCTAGGACTATGAAGCTGGAGCTGCTATCAAACCATGGATCATGTTCCTGGGAGAAATGACTCCAAAGATGAAATTTGAATGGTGAGGAAAAGATGATGATGTACTCAGGAAATTTCTCCTGAAGAAATGCTCATGTGGAAGTGGGATGGGGGCTGGGCATATCTGAGGCAGAGCTTAAGGGGGCTTCTCATGGCGTTGAGAACGTTCCTAGCGACTTTAGCCATGCAGCAGGGTGTTTTAGATGGCCATTGTGAGATGGATGGAATAATACTGGAGACAAGATGAATGCTGGGACCCTTCAATACTCTTGCATGAGTGGCTGGTGGCTCACCTGAAAGAACTAATTATGTCTCAAAAAGAAATCAGGAATTTGTTTTGATTAGATAATACCTGTAATCCGAGGCATAGTCAGGATCCTGATCTTAGTATTGTGGTTTAAAACCAACCCAGCAAAGGGAAGAATGCATGAGACTCTTACTCCCAGTTTAGAGCAAGAACAAAGGTTGAAGTAGAGCTGTGGCTCAAGAGCTAGAGTGCTACCTTGAGCAAAGAAAAGCTAAGAAAAAGCTGCAGGTCTTGAGTTCAAGGCCAGGAATGAAAGAAGGAAGGTAAACAAGGGAAGTATTTGAGGAAGGTAAATATATAAATGAAAGAGAGAAGGAACTAGACATTTAAAACTACAGAATAGTTAAAAGTCATCAGTCCTTGTAAGAAAAGTGTTCGAGTATGGGTTCTATATGTGGTGAACTGCAATCCCAACAGTGACTTGTTAACCAAAGACTCACCATGATGAGCAAAGGATAGAAATCTGCATGAGCCTCTTAGCGGATGGAGTCACAGAAGAGAACCTCAGCTCCCATCCCATAGTTAGAAGTATATAGAGATGGGGAAGTTGGCATCACCTTGATGTCATTGTGTCCATGGAGACTGGAAGCCATGGCTCTGTGAAAGCACAATGTTCTGGTTACTGAGCTAAGAGGCTGAGGAGAGCCAAGTCCTGGCCATGAAGAAATCAGGGTGGCAGCAGAGCAACTCTGCTGCAGTGTGTGCCTGCTTGGCTGTTCTTATTCTGTGGTGGATCAGGCCGGAGTGGGTGATAGTAACTGTTTTGTGGTCACAAGCCCTTCACCAAGAGCTTCCTCTGGGATCCTTATAAGCTACAGGGTGGCTGGTGGTGGGATGTGTGTGGGGTGGAAGTGACAGAGGGATGGACGCATGGCAAGGTGGGTGAAGAGATGAGAGGAATGATGAGAGCCCAGTTCATTGGTTTCCAAGGTTAATGGGTGGGAGGTAGAGAGGCATGATGGAGGAAAGATGGAGGCAGGGGAAGGTGGTGACAGAGTGAGGCCATCTGTAGTGCCAGCCTGGCCATCATCTGAAGCCCATAGGCAGCTTCCTGATCCCTCACTTTGTCCTGCTCCTTGTGGAGGGAATGTCACGTGTACCCAGAGCTAGGGGTGGGGCAATGTTAGTAGCACCTGGAGAACCATTGGCCTCTACCTGGGTGAGGGGTGGTTATGGCTCCCATACTGGGTGGCCTGATAGCTATGGAACAGATCTCTCCTTAGCTACCACAGTCAGTGGCTGCTCTCCATCTAGGGTTAGGGCACCTGCTCAGCCATCAGGACACCCCATGCCAGGACAGAGGCCTACAATTCAGATGGCAGCACAGGGGTGAAGATGATCTCACCGTAGCCCTAGTTACATGGATGTCCCTGCATGCAGGACAGGATGAGCTGAGGGAAGATGTTCTCTGTGTTTTTCCACAGCCTATCCCGGCCTCTTCTTGTGTCTGATTAGACCAAGAGAGTACCAGGTTCCCTCTCATAGTCCTGGTTCTTTTTCTTTTACAGTCATGAGGCTTGAACTCAGGTCCTGAGTACTGTCCCTGAGCTCTTTTGCTCAAGGTTGATGCTCTACCATTTGAACCATAGTGCCATTTCCAGCTTTTCCATTTCATGTGGATCTCTGTTATCTCCAGGGCTGTGCCTGCAGGGAGGCACTCACCCCACAGACAGAGCCACCTCTGCCGTGACTGTGACTGCCCAAAACCCTCACACCCACTCCTTGCACACCCCTCGACTCCAGTTTTAGCTCCTCTTGGACTGGGTGTCCAGCCTACCCCTTCCTACACTCACAAAGGGTCTACAATTGTCTTCCCAGGGTCCTTTCTTCTGCCAGCTAGAGTACAGACTGTGCACATCTTGATGATCACAGAGCTCAAAGCCAAAGGCTGAGATGCAGAAGGGGGTGACCCAGTAGCTGCACAGGGCCTATGGATCATCCTGTGCATCCCCCAGCCTCTGACTTCCCCCACCCCCTTGGCAGGGAAGCTCCATGCCCACATCCTGATCCCTGGTCCCCTCCAATTCCATTCTCCCTTGGATTTTGCAGACTGTCTACCATCAGGATCTAAAATTCTATTCATCACTTTATGTCCTTATCACTGATTTGCTACTTTGGCAAGATGTCCCCGTGCCTGGAGAGTGGGCATGTCATGTACTCTCTGTGGAGAAGTTGCCCCAAGAGAAGAAATATGCACTTCATGTGAGTGTTGGACAGGGTAGGAGGGCTCCCTAGGATCAGAAGCCACAGGAGGGGTGCAGATGGGGGAATGCTAGGGGCCCCAGCGGACAGTGGGAATTAGGGCACAGTTGGATCCTTCTGCAGGGTTGACACCGCTTCACAAACCCAACAGAATGAGGTTCACATTACAGATGTCAGAGACAGTGCAGATTGCCAATGGGCGCAGGGGTCACTGTCACCCCCAGATGCTGGCTGCATGCTGGGATGCCCGCAGAGATGGTTTCAAGTTCAGATAATGAGGATGTTGCAGGGTGTAACCATTCTTTTCAGATGGCTCTCTACCTCTCTTGAGCTTCATCTCTATCTTTGGGTTTTTCTTGGCAGTTAACTGGAAATGAGAGTTTCATGGACTTTCCTTTCTGGACTGGCTTCAAACAGAAGCTATGCACAGTTTTCAAACCATATCCTACTGAAGAAGGGAAGCTTGATCTGGTGCTTAACTGGGTTGCACTTTGGCTCCGTTTGCTATGCCTCACGGGAGGGGGCTCATCATTTGTAGACTAAGATCTCATGACCTTCAAAGCCAAATGCGACCTGAAAGTTCAGGGTCCCAGCCTATGTGTTGGGCCTGGGTGAATACATTCTCTGTTATGCTGAGTCATCAACCCATGTTTTAAGCTGGAAGTAGCCAGTGCCACATTTGATAAGAACATCTGCCAGAGATTGTCACCTCATGAAAGCAGATTCTAAATTTGTATTCCATTTCCTGTGGTGGAGAAATCCCCTCTAAGTTAGACAGGCTAACATCCACCTGCAGGTCACACTCCTAATGCATCCTTGAGTGTCCTCATTGTATTGGGATCTAAGTTTGTAGGGAATGCTGGTTTAGTCCATGAATTAGCTGGACAAGTGATGACAAACGTGTTGTGGATTAATATGAGAACAATTTAAGAAGCCCTGGAGGAGCATCAACCTGACCCTCTGTGGTGCTATAAATCTGATAGGATGTTCCAGACTGAGAAACAATCACATGGCTTTGTGTTTGGCATCCAGACAAGTGCACGTCTTAGCTGTCAGCCAATACAGAGGAGGACATGAATAAGTGGGTGGAAAGCATCTGTCAGACCCCTGTCTGGGGGCAGGTGGAGAGAACATAGGAAGGTAGATACCATGGCTGTTGTGGGGCCAAAAAAAGGGTAAAAGAGGCAAAGGAACCAGGTACTGGTAGCTCAAGACTGTCATCCTATCTACCCAGAAGTTTGAGATCTGAGGATCACAATTCAAAGCCAGCCCAGGACAGAAACTCCATGAGACTCTTATCTGCAATAAACTACTGAATGCAAGAAGCTCAAGCTCATTGACAGCATCCAGGCCTAGCGTTCAAAACCCAGGACCGGCTGAAAAAAGTATCAAAGGACAAGAAGCTGGCCAAAAGTTAGAGGGACTCTATCTTGACAAACAATACAATGGTAAGTTGCACTCAGAAGACTTGCACAAAATCTGGAAATGCCTGAGACCTATCTATGTATGTTTCCTGTTTGTCTAAATACATATGTTTATGCATTTATATATTAGTATAGAGAGACAGATCAATACATATGACTATACGTATATACATAGCCAGACACTTATGGGTGGGTAGTATACTGTGTGAGAGTTTGTGTTTGTGTTTTGTGGATGGCTATCTCTGTTTAATAAAGATAGGAAATATGTCAATATCTTTAAAAAACTTGATAAAATTTAGAGAGACATAAGCTCTTGAGGGAATCTGAAATGACAAGATTATTCACAGGCACGTTTATCCTTATGGATTCCTCAGCAAGTTTTAATTTTTTCATTATTTACTTTCTTTTTTTGAACCAGTGCTAAGGATTTCTCTCAGGGACCAGGTGCAGCCAATTACTAATTTTCTCATGGCTGGTACAAGAGGAACTGAGCCACAGTTCCACTTTTGCCTTATTTATTCGTGCTTAACTGAAGATAAAGATTTCTATCAGTGACTTTCTTTCAGGGGCTGGATTCTAACGAGGATCCAGACACCTCAGCCTTCTCTATAGCTACAATTAACAATATGAGAACCCAGCACTGGGTTCCAATGCACAGGGCAAGAAATTGAGTGAACCTCTCAACTCCAATTAGCTATAATAAGCTAGAAGTGAAAGACCAATACCTTTGAGGAAAAGATGCTGAGAGTTAACACACAGGCCCTATGAGTAAGCCCTAAACACTGTACACATGTGTGCATGCACACATTGGCAGATACAGCACACACATGCACACACACAATATCTCAGGCAATATTGTATTTTGAATTAATATCCAAAGATTGGACAACAGGATGGCAAGTAATAAAATCTGTTTTTCTTGTCTACATTGAGGGAAAGGGATAAGTCACAAGATGCAGAAGCGAAGAATTCAGAGGCAAATGCTGTGAGTGAATAACTTGTAAAAAGCACATTTCTTTTCTTTTCTTTTCTTTTGTTTTTCTGCCATTCCTGGGGCTTGAGCTCAGGGCCTGAGCACTGCTCTTGGCTTTTCCCAAGTCTAGCCCTCTGCCACTTGAGCCACATTGCCATATGGATTTTTATATCTGTGTGATATTAAGGACTCAACCCTAGATCTTCATGGATTCTAGGCAAGCACTCTACCACTGGGCCAAATTCTAAACCCCGATAAAGTATTTATAAATAGTCATCATCATCATATCAAAATATCCTTTCTCCTACAAAGAATGAACACTCATCTATGTCTGTAAGACTTTTTTTATGTCACCAATGCTTCTGTGATTTTCCCACTTGCATTTTTACAGATGACAGCACAGATATTCATCAGGAAGAAAAATAGATTAGGATAGAGAAACCTAACAACGTCCTACTAGATTGAAGTGAAAAATATGTGCAAGATGGCTGGGTGTTTCATCTATTTGTAGAGTGCTTGGCTACCACACAAAAAGACTCCGGGTTGATTCTGCAGTACCATATACATAGAAAACGCTGGAAGTGGTGCTGTGGCTTGGTGGGACAGCTATAGCCTAAAGAAAGCCTAAGAACAATGGTCAGGGTCTGAGGTCAAGTCCCAGGACGAGCAAAAAAAAAGTGCAAGTGGCAAAATGCAAGCTGAGAAGGCACTGTGAAGCAAAATGTCTTGTGAAGGGTAAGGGGAATAGTGACAGTTAAGTTTGGATCTTACCTAAGAAAGACTCCTTGAGCCTGAAATCAGGCTAACACTTATGCCTAGTTAATGACTTGGGATTTGAACAAAAAGGTGTGCTGTTTACTACATCCATATGTAAGGTGGGAAGGGAGATTCAGCCTCCAGTATGTCTTTGGGGAGGTCTTCTGTGAGCAAGGAGCTTTGGTCATTGGGCCTTGAAAGGTGACCCTATCTCCCTCACAATGGAACAGAATATGGAACCCTGGTAACCAAGCCACTGTATGTGACAACCAGCTCAAGCCAGCTCTCTTGGCCTGTGGCTCAGGAACCAGAAAGATGTTGCTGTGCTGTTGCCAAAGGTCAGAAGGCTCACATCTCAGGCATGAGAGATATGGATCTCTCACTTGAAGAAGTAGATGCTGGATCAGTGCCAAGCCAAAATTCCAGTATATCAGGCATTTCTCTAGGAAGAAAGCCAGGAAAATCCAGGGCAACTCAGATGAGGTATATTGAGAGGAAACCTATTTGAACCCATCATCCTGCCCACACACTACAACCTTCTTGTGTGCTTTCAAGTGAGTATACTGAGATTAGAGTGTGTCATTTTCAATCTACTCTATTCCAATTCCTCAGTGTGAAGTGTGGTCCCATTCCTACGTTTGAAATATCCACTGTTTTGCCAATATAGTGTGATGGTAAGTCAGCTCAGACTCTGAATGAGCCTTGTAACCTATGGATCCTGGAGGAAGGCCTGTTGGAGATGCTGCTGACAAAGCTGATCCCTGCCTACCAGAAAGGTGATCTCTTTTATGTGGGAAACTTCCTGCACAATTTCAAATAGTGGAGGACAATGTAGTAGTTGCTGGAAATTCTCTTGAAAAAGTGAGTGTTCCCCCTCCAAACCCAGGTTTGCTCACCCCTCCTGGCCAAGTCTTGGAATACTTGGCTCCTCTCTGAGCCTGTTTGGTTCACTGCAGTGTTCACAGGGGAGCTAAGCATGATACAAGTGCACAAACTACTTTATTATGACTGGGACACCATGCCATTTCATTTCCCTCACAAGCTACTGGAGTCTCAACAGTGTGCTTACTGAGAAGTTGGATTTCAGGCATGAGTAAGTGGCTCCCAACTGCAGCCCTCACCTAGGTGACATCCTAGGAAATCCCATTTCCCAGTAAGAAATGAGGTGTCAGTACTAATGGCGGAGGCCTGTGAAATACTGGAGTCAGAGGAAAAGCTGGGGGCTGAATCACTTTTGAGCCATCAGGGAGGGATTGTGATAGCTTTGCCTGTTAGAACCTGAAAGCATTTACATTTTGGTGTGTGGTCCAGTGCTGCCACTTGAACCTGAACCCAGGTCTAAATGCCATCCCTTTGGTGTTCAAAAATTAGCACTGTACCATTTGAGTCATAGGTCAAGTTCTGGCTTTTTGCTGCCTAATTGAAGACAATTGCCTTTAGAATTTTACTGACTAGACTGGCTTTCCACTGTGATCTTCAGATCTCAGCCTGCTGGGTGGATAAGATTAGAGGAATGAGCATTTAGTTCTTTATTTAGAGCATTCACTTATTGATTTAGTTAGAGCATTTACTTAGTTAATTTAAGGTGCGTTTACTTTGGACTGATGCATAGAGGCCTCTCTCAGAAGCTTCTGGAAGTGGGGTGTAAAAGTCATCCTGTTCTCGAGTGTCTCTTACCCCCCTCCCAGCACATAAGTGCACATCTCTGCAGGGCAGTCACAGCATTAGAGTCCTGCAAGAAAGGGACTTTGGTAGAAGGCTCAGGATGGAGAGAGATGGCTCTCACTTTCCTTGTACCGAATGTGCCCACAGCATCATGTGTTCCATCTAAAGGATGTGAATGGACTTCTACCCCAGTGATTTCTACGAGTTCAAGAACTGCCACACCCTGACACAACTCAAGCTCTGTATGAGGCTCCACAAGCCGGCTTTGGCCCTGCTCTTCTAAACACATAGTTTTTGACCAGCTGGAGCAATGTGCGACCAGTAAGACCAAGAAAAAGTAGAAGTCCTGGTGTGGGTGCCTCTGAGCCTGTGAGTAGGAAGCCCATGTGGTCTAGATATTGGTTGGCCCTTACTTCTACAGAGCTTGGCAAAATGCCCTTTATGGGTGGTGTCAGCCAGGTAATGTCTGTCCTCTGAAAGGACTTGGGAATAAGCACTCATTAGAAGGACCCTACACCTCCTCAGTGTTCAGTCCAAACTCCAGTTCTACAGGTTCCTCCATTAGATCCTCATGGAAGTTGAGTGACACTTCAACTTGCAGAGTCCACTCTGTCCACTCTGTACCTATTTCCATTCTTAGGTTTGGGTCATCGTGGAAGAGCTTATCCTGAACTCCGGATGAAAAACCCACCAATGGAGCTGGTGACTGATGGAGACTGAGAATCATCACTGCACTCCAGAAAGCATGGGCCTTCTGTAGAAATTACCAAACAGGTTTAGAGTCCTGTGGATATAACTTTTGCTCTGAACCCCATGTGTGACACAGTTGAACCTGCAGATACTATGGAGGAAGAAAAAGAGCAGCCAAATTTCCTTCCGTTTCCTTTCACACTCCACCCAGAGTCAGTCCATCTGAGTCAGAGTAACACTCCACTTATTGTGCAAGCTGAAGGGGCTCACGCTTGGCTCATGGAAAATGTCCCCATGGGAAGCAGAAAGTGTACTCTCAATACTGGATTCATTGGAGGAAAATGAATCCATCCTCACAGAATATCCAGACCCATCCATCTCACTAAAAGAGACTCAATCTCCATTCGACAAACCACAATCCATCCCCCTCTTAACTCAGGAAGGACATTCTGTTTCTCATGAGGAAGGAGACCCTTCTGAGGACTCTGAAGTAGAATTACTGTCTGAAGGCAACTTGGAGGCCAGTCTGGATTTAGAGCTTCCCTGTCCCCTTCCTAAAAAGACATCTCTTTATCTTGCTCTCATGATTCTTGTCAAGTATTCATTGTATTTAGTTTGCTGACTATTAAACTCTCATTGTTAATATTATGGTGTGCAGTTCTTCAGTCCTTATTATACTGTGTTTTATTTTCCACTTAGAATGTGAGACCTCAGACACCTAGGTCCTCGGTGGGCCAAAAACCAGACAGGTCTGGTCCCATAGAAGACAACCTTCCTGGATATACAGGGAACTATGAAATGCATGGAATTACCAGGAATCCAGGCCAGGCCTCCATGGAAAGACAAGTCAGCTACCAAAGCTTAAGGACAGAGCAGATGCCTGGAAATGTGTTTTGTCAATCGGGAGAAGTGCCAGAGTAACTGTAATATTATGTGGGACTCTGTTCTGTGAGTTCAAGTCTGCTTATATATCCATTGTGCTTTGTACAAATATTTAAGAAAATTAAAACTCCACAATAGCATGAAAAATCTACTTTGGCTTTGAATGTGGCCTAGTTGTAGAGTGCTCGCCTAGTATACAAGAAGACCTTGATTCAATTCCTCGGCACTGCATACACAGAAAAAGCAGATGGGGCACTGTGGCTCAGGTGTCTGAGTGCCATCCTTGAACAAATGTGGCCAAGGACAGTTCCTGGTCCCTCAGTTCAAGCCCCAGGACTAGCCAAACAAGAAATCATACCATTTTCCACACATTTGGAAATAAATCTGTTTTATCTAACCCTACTTCTTTTTTGCCACTCCAGGGTGTGTGCCACCAACCCAAACTACTGGCCCCCAACCTTACTATTTTTAATCATTTAATTTTTTTACATAATCATATTTCATGCTGTCTGTATTAATACCATAAACAGTATGCTTAGTGTAATAATGTTAAAGGTAAAACATAAGAAATTAATAACTAAAATTCCTTTTTTATTAGTTTTATAGCATTACTACAATTTTATGAGAAAAATTACCTAGAATGTTTATTTTAGAGTTCAAGTAATCCATTTTGATAAATATATCAACCTACATCATTTATTTGAACACATTTTAAACTATTTTTTTCAGGAATGAAAATACATATATATTTGTTGTACAGTGTTTACAAGAAATGTACTCATTACATATGTAACAGCAATCTCTTTGTATATCACCTTGACAACAGATTTTTTGAAAAGTACAATAAGTTTTAATGTCTACTTTGGGCAGAATTTTTTTTTGCCAGTACTGTGCTTAGACTCAGGACCTGAGCACGATCCTTGTTTTTGATTTTGTTTATTCTTAAGGCGCAAGTTCTATCACATGTGCCACAGCACCACTTTTATCTCTTTTTATCTATGTTGTGCTGAGGAATTGAACTTGGGTCTTCATTCATACTCGGCAAGAACTCTTCCACTAGGCTTAACTTATGGCCCCAGAGGGAAGGAAGTTTCCCATAAAATATGAAGGAAATATGTACACTAAGGAAAAGCCATCAAAAATAGAAGAAAAATTATATACTTAGATAATGACATGCCAGTATTATGGCAGATCTCTGTAATTCTAGCGTCAAGAGTGGCCTATTTGGACCAGGAGTTGGCTGGCTGAAGTAAAGTGCTATCCTTGAGCAAGCCCTAGGACAGTGCTCTGCCCATGACTTGAAGCCATAGGACATGCAAAAAATAATAATTTAATGCCCGTGACTGGTGGCTCACCCTGGTAATCCTAGCTACCCTGGAGGATCGAGGTTCAAAGACGGCCCAGGCATAAAAATCTGTAAGAATCTTATTTCCAAATAATCCAGAAAATTCAAAAGGACAATGTGCCTCAAGTGGTAGAGCTCTTGCTTTGAGCTGAAGGGCTTAAGGTAAACATCCAGGCACAGAGTTCAAGCCCCATGAGTGAAAAGAAGAAAACAAAAAAGAAAGCCCTTATCTAAGGCTGGAGTGCACAGTAGTGGTAGTTTGCTTGCCTAGTATGCACAAAGCTCTGTGTTCAATTACTCTGTACCACTTACACCAAAAAAATAAAAAGCTGGAAATGATCTCAGAAGGTAGGGTTCTGAGGATCACAGTTCAAAGCCAGGCCAGACACTAAAGTCCATGAAACTGTTACTTCCACTTAAGCACCAGAAAACCAGAAGTGACACTGTGGCTCAAGGTGTTTATGGTTGTAGCCTTGAGCTGAAGAGCCCAGGGACACTGCCCAGGTGCACAATTAAAGTCTTACAACCGGGAGAGAGAGAGAGAGAGAGAGAGAGAGAGAGAGAGAGAGAGAGAGAGAGAGAGAGAGAGAGAGAGAGAGACAGAGACAGAGACAGAGACAGAGAGACAGAGAAAGAGAGAGAGACAGACAGACAGGCAGACAGACAGAGACAGACAGAGACAGAGAGACAGAGACAGAGACATCAAACAGTCAGGCACTGCTGGCTGAAGCGTGTAATTCTAGCTACTATGGAGGCTGAGATTGGAGGATCTTAGTTCAAAGCCCAAAGCCTGCCTGGACACATATGTTTGTGAGACTTACATCACCAATTAACTACCAGAAACCAAAAATGGAGCTGTAGAGGAAGAGCGCTAGCCTTGAGCTGAAGAGCTCAGGGACAGTGTCCAGGCTCAAAGTCCAAGCACTATGACGAATCAATAATAAAAAAAAGAAGATAGCTAATAGTAATGATGAATAATTTTGTGCTGGGAGTTTGGCCTAGTGGTAGAGTGCTTGCCTAGCATGCACGAAGACCTGGGTTCAATTCCTCAATACCACATACATAGAAAAATGCTGGAAGTGGTGCTGAGGCTGAAGTGGTAGAGCCCTAGCCTTGAGAAAATATAAGGACAGTGCTCAGTCCCTGAGTTCAAGCCCAGGACTGGCCAAATCAAAAGTAGTAGAGCACTGGCATTGAACTGAAGATCTGAGGAACAGCCCAGGCATAGAGTTCAAGCATCGCAAACAAAAACAACAAAATCTATGAAATGGCAGTGGTGGTTTTAAGCTAAGCAAAAATAGAGTAGAAACTGGTAAAATACATATTTGTGTGTAAGCAAAATAGCCAGACTTATGCATTAGAACAGGATAGCAACTTGAAAAAAAATTTTGTTTTCCATCTCACTAGGTCCTGTCTCTTAATTTATTCAAATAAGTAAAATGCTGGGTTTTATAATCATTGCTCTGAATATTAGAATATCATAATATCTCTCATTAACCAACAAAGACCAGGAACTGGGGCTTCGTTCAAATGGCAGAGTATCAGGCAAGAGAAGAAAAAATTGAAGTAAGAACTTGAAGTTCTTGATCCAGAACCTGCATAGTAACCGAGAAGCAGCCTGGTGATGGTACCTCACACCTATAATCTTAGCTACTCAGGAGGCTAAGATCTGAGAATCAAAGTTTAATGCCAGCCAAAGTACCCAGTTAACTGCCAGAAAAACCAGAAGTGGCACTGTGGCTCACAGATTAAAGCACTAGCCTTGAGCTGAAGAGCTCAGGGACAGTGCCCAGGCCCAGAGTTCAAGCTCCACAATTGACAAAAATCAAACAAGCAAACAAAACTCACAAAGAAGCCTGCAGACCACAGTGGTTCTGCTGAGTCTCTTCTCTATGGGGATCAGGAAACATTTCACTTTTTCTGTCTCTTCCCATCTCAACATTCATACTAAAATAAGACTGTGTTGAAAGTTTCAATTTATAAAAATGTTTTTCATGAAGCACCCTGAAATATTCATCGCTTATATCTCAATTGAAGATAGTTGATTTGGGGCTGCATTGGTAGAGTGCTAGCCTTGAGCAGAAAAGGTCAGGGATAGAGCTGAAGCACTCAGTTGAAGACCCAGTGCCAACACACAAAAGAAATTATGCACTTTATACATATTTTCTAATTTCTCTAATGAATTTTTCAGTCTGTATAAATATACTGTACATTCCTTGTTACTTAAGTAAGATTGCTCTTTTTTTTCTTTTTGCCAGTCCTAGGGCTTGGACTCAGGGCCTAGACATTTTCATTGGACTCGCTTGCCCAAGGTGAGTGCTCTGCCTCACCGGTACCGGTGCGGTACCGGTGAATAGAACCTAGGTCTTCATATATTCTAGGTGAGCACTCTACCATTAGGCTACATTCCCAGGCAGTGAGATTCCTCTTACAGTCCTTGTATGTTCACAGAGTTTGATCTCACACACTGTAGGGCCCTGGTTGGCTTTGACCTGTGATCCTAAGCCCTGAGCCTCCTAAGCAGCTGAAATTAAGTTGTGAGCCAGCATGATGGCTTCCATTCTTTTTTCTACAAAAATATATGTAGTTATCTAAAATATATCTATAGCTGAAAAAAATGAATCTCTCCCAAACAAATCTTCAAAGAAACAACCATCCTATTAAAAGGTGGGCTAAAGACTTAAAAGAGTATTCTCTGAAGAAAAAATTAAAATGGGCTTTAGACACATGAAGAAATGCTCCATATCTCTAGCAATAAGGGAAATGAAAATCAAAACAACTTTGAGATTCCACCTGACTCCAGTCAGAATGGCCATTATCAAAAAATCTAATAAGAGATACTGCTGGGGAAGTGACGAGGGGGGATCACACCTACACTGTTGGTGTGAGTGTAAACTCGTTCAACCACTAGGGAAAGCAGTGTGGTGGTTCCTCAAAAGACTGAACATAGAGCTCCCCTATGATCCAGCAAATCCACTACTTGGCATCTACCCAATTGTCCAGAAAAAAGGACATACTAAAGCCACTAGCACAATGATGCTCATTGCAGCACTATTTACCATAGCAAAGATATGAAACCAACCCAGATGCCACTCAGTAGATGACTGAATCAAGAAGATGTGGTACTTATACACAATGGAATGCTATGCTGCCATCAGAAGGAATGACATCGCCCCATTTGTAAGGAAATGGAAAGACTAGGAAAAATTCATATTAACTGAAGCAAGCCAGACCCAAAGAAACATAAGCTCAATGGTTTCCCTCATTTGTAATAATTAATTCACATCTAGGACTCTCCTAGCAGAGGATTACAATAACTCAAAAACCTAGGTATATAAGGTCATATAGGATGAGACTAAGTGTAAGGTTCTCTAGGATATGGGAACAAGAGCTATATCTTGTGTCATCGTTGCTCTTAATCTTGTGTGATTTTTGTCCTTAATCTACTATGTTATTTCTCATCTCTTATTTTGCCCTTTGGTTAATGTCAGATTGTTACTGTATCTGATTTTTCCCTGGCATATTGTATATATGTTTATTTGTTTATGTCAAATAGGAAAAGGAAGTGGGGAAACAAGATGATTGGGAAGGGAAGGGGAGAGGGAACTGGGGACAAAAACATGTGGAGTGGAATAAATGTGTGAGAAGTAATGCAGTCCACTACCTGTAAATGTAATCGTAACCCTTCTATACATTACCTTGAAAATAAAAAAGAGACTGTAAAAATATCTGTAGAAAATGCGGCTGGATGATGGAAACAACCAGATGCCCTACTACAAAAAATGTGATACACGCGCACACACACACACACACACACACACACACACACACACACACACACAATGGAATGATACATAGCCAACCGACAAGATAAAATAATGGCATTCTCGGGGAAGTGGATGAAAAGGAAAAAAATCATATTAAGTGAAGTAAGCCAAACTCAAAGGAACATAGGCCCAAGAGTATCCCTATTTGTCAAATTCAGTAGAAACCTTGGGCTCTGCTACCAGAGATTTACAATAGAACAAAATCTAGAGACATCGTGACAAATAGTATGACACTAAATGTAAGGACCTCCAAGATAAAGAAACAAAACTCATATAATGAGTGATTGTTGTCCTTAATGAACTATGTGATCTCTTATCTCTTTTGCTATCCCTTGGTTATATCATATTGTTACAATATTTCACCTTGTTTTCTGATATATTTCATATGTGCCTAATGTTATTTGAAATTGGATAGGAAAGGGGGGAAATGAACATGAGTGGGGGTAGGGGAAGGGAAATGGGGACCATATCATTACATGGGGTATCAAAGTTTGAGAAGTAATGCACCTTCTATCTGGTGAATATAATGTAACCCTTCTATAAATTACAATAAAAATAAATACATAAAAAGAAGATCTGCACAGAAAAAAATAATAATGTCATTTTTGGGGTAGTGGATGAAATTAGAGTGAATCCTGTTGAGTGAGATAAGTCAAGACCAAGGAACAAAAGGTACATGGTATCCTTAATATATGGATATTAGTTTCAAACAGTAGTAGAGCGATGATTGAATAGTTGATACCCAAAGTTCTGGAAATAATTTTGGAATATAAACATAACTACATAGACATAAAAATCTAGGATAGGCTCTACACTCTACAGATATGTGTTTTATTATAGATTAATCTGTATCTATGACATACAAAGACTCAGCTTAATTTTTACTATATTCTAAAATTTATGTGCCAGTGATTGTATAGCGATTCCCTTCTTGAATACTTGTTGGTTAAACATGACATTTGAAATATTTCGTAAAATTCAATGTTAATAAATTTTTTTAAAAAAGAGGCTAGAGGTAAATACCACTAATGTATTGCTCTAAGTGGTACAGAAATTTTCTTAATGAATCAAGGGGTTTTATTATATCTTTATGCAATTATTTTAGTTCAGAGTGTTCTACACTCAATGATACTTCTGGAAAGATGATATAGCTGACTGTGTAGATGGTATGAAGACATACTGGCCTAAACGTAGAATAAAGCATTGGTAAGTGGCTGTTAGCTGTCCAGATTCTACTGGAACTTGCACTAGAATTAACTCCAAATGGATCAAAGACCTGGAGGTAAAAGCTGACACACTGAAAAGTTTACAGGAAGGAATAGGAGATACACTAGGCCTCCTTGGCACAGGTCGAAACTTTCTTAATAAGGACCAAGAATCACAACAAATCAGAGAAAGGCTGGATAAGTGGGACTGCATTAAACTGCAGAGCTTTTGTATGGCAACGGATATAGCTAGTAAACTAATCAGGAAGCCTACAGAGTGGGAGAAGATCTTCACCAACCAAACAATGGACAAAGGCCTCATATCTAAAATATATCAACAACTGAAAAAATTGAATCACTCCAAAACTAACCTCCAAAGTAACACCCATCCCATTAAAAATGGGCCAAAGACTTAAAGAGAGTCTTCTCTGAAGAAGAAGCAAAAATGGCCTATAGACACATGAAGAAATGCTCCACATCTCTGGTCATAAAAGAAATGCAAATCAAAACAACTCTAAGATTCCACCGGAGTCCACTTAGAATGGCCAGGATCAGGAAAACGAATGACAACAGATGCTGGAGGGGATGTGGCCAGGAGGGATCACTACTACACTGTTGGTGGGAGTGCAAACTCGTTCAACCACTATGGAAAGCAGTGTGGCAGTGCCTCAAAAAGCTAAACATAGAACTCCCCTATGACCCAGCAATTCCACCACTTGGCATTTACCCAACAATCAGGAAACAAGGGCATACTAAACCCACTAGCACAACAATGTTCACTGCAGCACTATTCACCATCGCAAACATATGGAACCAACCCAGATGTCCCTCAGTTGATGACTGGATAACAAGTTGTGGTATTTGTACACAACGGAATTCTATGCTGCTGTCAGAAAGAATGACATCGCCCCATTTGTTAGGAAATGGAAAGAATAGAACAAATCATATTAAGTGAAGTAAGCCAGACTCAAAGGAACTTAGGCTCAGTGGTTTCCCTCATTCGTCATAATCAGTAGAAACCTTGGGCTCTACTAGCAGAGATTTGCCATAGAGCAAAAGGCCATATATAAGGCCATATAATGTGAAGCTAATTGAAAGGACCTCCAGGGTATTGAAACAAAAGCCACATAATGAATGATTGTTGTCCTTAATGTACTATGTTGTCTCTCATCTCCTTTGCTGTCCCTTGGTTATCCCATATTGGTATAGTATCTCACTTTGTTATCTGATATATTGAATTTATTTGTATTTGGATATTTGAAATTTGATAGGGACGGGGGGAAAACCAAGACGGGTGGGGGTGTGGGGTTGGAGGGAAATGGGTACCAAGACATGTGAAAGGTTATCAATGTATGTGAATTAATGCACCTTCTATCTGGCAACTATCATGCAACCCTTTTACTAATTACAATAAAAAATGAAAAAAAAAAGAAAGTCGTAGTGTGTGGGGAGGATGATGGGGTCAAACACATTTCTTCCTAGAAGTATACCTCATCTGCTTGCCCTGGATTTTGCTGACCTTCTTCTTAGAGAAAGGCCTGTTATACTGGATTTGTGGCTTGGCAATGATCTAGCATGTACATCTTCGAGTAAGACATCCACAACTTCCATGCCTGAGACTCGAGTTTCCTGACCTTTGGCAACAGCACAGGAACATCTTTCTTCCTCCTGAGCCACAGGCCAAGTGAGCTGGCTTGAGTTGGTTGTTAGTTACAGTGGCTTGGTTACCAGGGTTCCATATTCTGTTCCATTGTCAGGGAGGCAGGGTCACCTTTCAGGGCACAATGACCAAAATCCTTGCTCACAGAAGACCTCACCAAAGACATAGTGGAGGCTGAATCTCTCCTCCAATCTCACAATATACATGTGGATGTAGTAAACAGCACACCTTATTTGTCCAATTCCAAGGTCTTCCACTAGGCCCAACTACCAGTCTGGTCTGAGGCTCAAGGAGCCTTTCTTAGGTAAGATCCAAACTTAAGGGTCAATATTTCCCTCATCCTTTACAAAACATTTGTTTCACAGTGCCTTCTCTGCCTGCATTTTGTTCCTTGTCGATATCTTTTTGTTTTTCCTAGTCTTGGGACTTGACCTCAGAGTGTGAACATTGTTCTTGGGCTTTCTTTAGGCTTTAGCTGTCCCACCGAGCCACAGCACCACTTGCAGCGTTTTCTATGTATGTGGTAATGAGGAATCAAACCTGAGTCTTTTTGCGTGGTAGCCAAGGACTCTACCACTTGGTAAAACACACAGGACATCTTGCACATATTTTTGACGTCAATCTACTAGGATATTATTAGGTTTCTGTATCCTAATCAATTTTTTCCTGATGATTAGCTTTGCTGTCATGTGTAAAAAATGCAAGAGGGGAAAACACAGAAGAATTAGTGAAATTTAAAAAAAAGCATTACACACATAGATAAGTGTTCATTCTTTGTAGGAGAAGGATATTTTGATATGATGATGATGACTTATAGTGACTTGCCAGGGTTGAGAGTTTGGCATAGTGGTAGAGTGCTTGTCTAGCATCCATGAAGATCTGTGTTTGATTGCTCAGTATCACATAGATAGAAAATCTAGATGTGGCACTGTGGCTCAAGTGGCAGAGGGCTAGACTTGAGAAAACCCGAGGACAGTGCTCAGGCCCTGAATTCAAGCCCCAAGACTGGCAGAAAGATAAAAGGAAATAAAAAGTTTTTTACGAGCTAATTCACT
The DNA here is from genome assembly GCF_031878675.1 of Megascapheus bottae. Classification (NCBI taxonomy): domain Eukaryota; kingdom Metazoa; phylum Chordata; class Mammalia; order Rodentia; family Geomyidae; genus Megascapheus; species Megascapheus bottae. The sequence goes on along the minus strand of NW_028327804.1, from coordinate 4,773,786 downwards.
CACAGCATTTGCTTCTGAAATCTTCGCTTCTGCATCTTGTGAAATACCCCTTTCCCTCAACATAGACAAGAAAAACAGATCCATCCCATGGTCCACTGTGAGGCCACTGGTTGGGCTAAGAGCTAGTCGTGCAGCAACACATAAGTTTTATTCTAATACTTTCCAAACTTTGTACTCAAATATGCTACCTACTTACCAACTTAGGTCAGTTATCCTTATGCTATACCTTTTCTTCAACACTACATTATTCTTACACTCCTACGTTAATCCACTTGTACCTCCCCTGACCTCTCTCATTCTTTTTTTCTATCTCTGGACCTCTGCTCATCTTTCAACCCTTATACTGCACGGATCTACAATTGATGGCTGTTGAGCAATATTGTATATGTCGGTGGTTAATTATTCTCTAGCCTCAGAGGGACTTGAAGACAATAGAGATTGGATTGAGGGGCTTATTGTTTTGGGTATAAATCGCTTATCAGTGGTTGTATTAGACTGGTCCGTAAGTGCATAAAAAGAAAGACTGATAATACCAATCAAAACTTGTGAACATCTAGTGTCTGCCAGCTACAGAGGTCTAGGTTGGTTATATCTGAAAAACTATAATCGTATTTAGTAGTAATCTTGCTCCCATTTTCAAATGGGCAGAACAAGAAAGTCAAGAAAAATGTCAAATCAAGAAACAACATCCCCCACCCAATGTAAACAGACAATGGAACACTCACTGGCAAACCTAGAGGAGAGACTTCCAAGTGCTACACAAATGCAATTGATAAACATCATTAATGGAAAATGTGAAAATATAAAGAAAGAGATAATGGAGGAAGCCATAGCTGAACAAGAGGAAAGCATAAACAAGGTGATAAGTGAAAAAGAAGAAGCCATAAAGGAGGCCATAATAAAGGCTTTTCAAAGAAAGATGGATGAATTCATAGAATCCACAAATAAAAACGTGACCAAACTCCAGCAAATGTCCAAAGAAAATAAAGCTACTGAGCTAACCACACAAAAGGAAATCAAGGAGATAAAGAAATCCATACATGATCTAAAACAAGAGATGAAAGGCATCAAAAGTGAGCAATTAGAAGCAAGGGCGATGAAAAATAAAGTAGATAGCTTTGACAGCAGGTTAGACAATGCAGAGGAAAGAATTTCCGGGGCTGAAGATAATTTAGGTATTATAGAGAAAGAACAGAAAATGAGTCAATCCAAATCTAGGAACTATGAGAGAGCGCTTCAGGAGGTCCAAGATACAATTAAGAAGCCTAATTTAAGGCTAGTTGGTATTGAGGAGGGCGTGGAGAAAGAGGTCAATGGTATTGGAAATACACTTCAGGGAATCATCTCAGAGATTTTCCCAAATATCCAGAAGGGCAAGCCCATCCAGATATGAGAAGCTTTTAGAACCCCAAACAGACCTGACCGGAAAAGAACATCCCACCGCCATATTGTGATCCGAACTGGATCAATAGAAACGAAAGAAAAGATCCTAAAGGCAGCCAGGGAAAAGGGATCAGTAACCTATAAAGGCAAACCAATCAGAATAACCCCAGATTTCTCAGCAGAGACCATGCAAGCACGAAGTGACTGGAAGCATATATGTCATTCCCTTAAATCAAATAACTACCACCAAGAATACTGTAGCCAGCTAAGCTCTCATTCATAACTGAGGGAACAATAAAAACATTCCATTCCCGGGAAAAGCTGCAACAATATGTCGAAACAAAACCAACACTACAGAGAATTATCAAAGATGCTCTATACATAGAAAACCAAAATAAATGCAACATAGGGAAAGAAATGGCACCTAAACAGCATACCATCTAAGGACCACAAGAACTGTCAAGACACAGGTCGAAATAAAAGCTTTTAAAAATGGTAGGAACTAATAAATATCTCCGAATGCTAACTCTCAATATCAATGGACTTAACTCTCCAATTAAACGGCATAGGCTGTCTACTTGGACCAAAAAGCAAGAGCCATCGTTCTGCTGTCTTCAAGAGACACATCTTACCCAAAAACAATCATCTTTTGAAAGTGAGAGGTTGGAATAAACTCTATCAAGCTAACTGCCCCCATGAACGGGCTGGAGTTGCCATCCCCATATCAGATACAATAGACTTCAAACTAAAATTAGTAAGAAAAGACAAAGAAGGTTAATACATACTACTGAAGGGATCTTTCCTCCAGGAAGACATAACGATCATAAATATTTACACAGCCAATCCCGGAGCTCCAAACTTCATCAAGCAAACTTTCCTTACACTGAAACCATACATAGATCGAAATACAGTGATTGTTGGTGAGTTTTACACACCACTCTCACCTATGGACAGATCAACAAGGCAAAAACTCAACAGAGAAACCTTAGAACTGAACAACTATATAGACCAACTAGATCTAACAGACATCTGCAGAATATTCCACCCAGTAACAACACAATATATGTTTTTCTCAGCAGCACATGGAACATTTTCCAAAATAGACCACATCTTAGGCCATAAAACAAACATGGACAGATTCAGAAACACTGAAATTATTCCATGCACACTCTCAGACCATAAAGGCATCAAATTGGAGCTGAACACACATCTCCACCAACGAAAACCCTGTAACTCATGGAGACTGAACAACACATTGTTGAATCAAAAACAATGGGTAATCGAAGAGATCAGAACAGATATCCAACTGTTTATGAAATTTAACAATAAGGAGCACACAAATATCAACTCCTTAGGGACACAACAAAGGCAGTACTCAGAGGAAAATTTATAGCGCTGAGTGCCTACAACAGCAAGTTGGAAAAATGGCAAACCAACTACTTAATGTCTCACCTTAACCTCCTGGAAAAAGAGCAACAAACCAACCCTAAACCCATTAGGAGAAAGCAAATTATTAAAACCAAAGCAGAATTAAATGATTTGGAATAAAAAAAATATAGAAAGAATCAACAAAACAAGGAGTTGGTTCTTTGAAAGAATTAACAAAATTGACAAGCCCTTAGCAAATCTTACCAAAAAAAGAAGAGAGCATATCGAAATAAACAAAATCGCAGATGAAAATGGTAATATCACGACAGAAATTACCAAGATCCAGAATGTCATGAGGGAATACTTCTCAAACCTTTACGCCAACAAATTTGAGAATCTAGAAGAAATGGATGAATTCCTAGACAATATTAACATACCCACACTGAACCAAGAAGAGCTAACCCAACTCAACAGGCCTATTTCAAGCTCTGAAATAGAAATGGAAATTAGACAACTTCCACTTAAAAAGAGCCCAGGGCCAGATGGATTCACAGCTGAATTCTATAAGGTCTTCAAAGCAGAGCTCACGCCAATACTCCTCAAGCTCTTCAACGAAATTGAAAATGAAGGGTCTTTATCAAACTCATTCTGTGAAGCCAGTATATCCCTCATCCCCAAACCAGACAGAGATTCATCAAAGAAAGAGAACTATAGACCCATTACTTTGATGAACATCGATGCAAAACTTCTCAACAAAATACTGGCCAACCGTCTACAACAACTCATCAAAAAATTATACACTATGATCAAACTGGATTCATCACAGGGAGGCAAAGCTGGTTCATATACACAAATCAACTAATATACTTCAACACATCAACAGGAGCAGGGACAAAAATCACATGATTGTCTCAATAGATGCGGAAAAGGCATTTCTCAAGATCCAAAACCCCTTTATGTTAAAAGATGTGGAGAAACTAGGAATCCATGGAACATTTCTCAATGTAATAAAGGCTGTGTATGAGAAACCCACTGCTAGTATTATACTTAATGGTGAAAATCTAAAGCCATTCAATCTAAAATCAGAAACTAGACAAGGATGCCCACTCTCTCCACTCCTTTTTAACATAGTACTAGAATTGCTAGGCAGTGCAATAAGGCAAGAAGCAAGCATAAAGGGGATCCAAGTAGGGAAAGAGGAAATAAAACTATCCCTCTTTGCAGATGACATGATTCTGTATTTAAAGAATCCTATAGACTCTACTACCAAGCTCCTTGAGCTGATTCAAAGCTTTGGAAGAGTAGCAGGCCATAAAATCAACCCTCCCAAATCAACTGCCTTCCTTTACGCCCACAGTGAGAGGAACGAGGCAATAATCAGGAAAGAAACTCCTTTCACAATAGCCTCAAAGAAAATAAAGTACCTAGGAATTAGCTTAATTAAGAATGTAAAGGACCGTTTAGATGAAAACTTTAAAACCCTAAAAAAGGAAATTAAAGCAGAACTAAGGAAATGGAAAAACCTCCCATGCTCCTGGATTGGAAGAATCAACATTGTGAAAATGACAATCTTGCCAAGGGCTATCTACAAATTCAATGCAATACCCATCAACATCCCAATGTCATTCTTCAAAGAAATAGAAGAGGCAATTCAAAATTTCATATGGCATAATAAAAGACCCGTATAGCAAAAACACTTCTTAGCAGAAAGAACAGCGCTGGAGGAATTTCAATTCCAAACTTTAGACTCTATTACAGAGCTATAATTCTCAAAACAACTTGGTACTGGCACAAGAACAGGCCTGAAGCCCAATGGAAAAGAACTGCGGACCCAGATATTAAACCACAGAACTATGGCCACCTAATCTTTGACAAGGGAGCCAAAAAAATAGAATGGAAGAAAGATAGCCTCTTCAACAAGTTGTGATGGCAGAACTCCTTAAGCACCTGCAGAAAACTAAAGTTGGAATCTTCTTTGTCACCTTGCACTAGAATTAACTCCAAATGGATCAAAGACCTGGAGGTAAAAGCTGACACACTGAAAAGTTTACAGGAAAGAACAGGAGATACAGTAGGCCTCCTTGGCACAGGTCGAAACTTTCTTAATAATGACCAAGAATCACAACTAATCAGAGAAAGGCTGGAAAAGTGGGACTGCATTAAACTGCAGAGCTTTTGTATGGCAACGGATATAGCTAGTAAACTAATCAGGAAGCCTACAGAGTGGGAGAAGCTCTTCACCAACCAAACAACGGTCAAAGGCCTCATATCTACAATATATCAACAACTGAAAAAATTGAATCACTGCAAAACTAACCTCCAAAGGAACACCCATTCCATTAAAAATGGGCCAAAGACTTAAAGAGAGTCTTCTCTGAAGAAGAAACAAAAATGGCCTATAGACACATGAATAAATGCTCCACATCTCTGGTCATAAAAGAAATGCAAATCAAAACAACTCTAAGATTCCACCTCAGTCCAGTTAGAATGGCCAGGATCAGGAAAACGAATGACAACAGATGCTGTAGGGGATGTGGCCAGGAGGGATCACTACTACACTGTTGGTGGGAGTGCAAACTCCTTCAACCACTATTGAAAGCAGTGTGGTAGTGCCTCAAAAGGCTAAACATAGAACTCCCCTATGACCCAGCAATTCCACTACTTGGCATTTACCCAACCATCCAGAAACAAGGACATACTAAACCCACTAGCACAACAATGTTCATTGCAGCACTATTCACCATAGCAAAGATATGGAACCAACCGAGATGTCCCTCAGTTGATGAGTGGATCAACAAGTTGTGGTATTTGTACACAATGGAATTCTATGCTGTTGTCAGAAAGAATGACATTGCCCCATTTGTTAGGAAATGGAAAGACTTAGAACAAATCCTATTAAGTGAAGTAAGCCAGACTCAAAGAACTTAGGCTCAGTGGTTTCCCTCATTCGTCATAATCAGTAGAAACCTTGGGCTCTACTAGCAGAGATTTGCAATAGAGCAAAAGGCCATATATAAGGCCATATAATGTGAAGCTCATTGAAAGGACCTCCAGGATATTGAAATAAAAGCCACATAATGAATGATTGTTGTCCTTAATGTACTATGTTGTCTCTCATCTCCTTTGCTGTCCCTTTGTTATCCCATATTTTTATAGTATCTCACTTTGTTATCTGATATATTGAATTTATTTGTATTTGGATATTTGAAATTTGATAGGGAAGGAGGGAAAACCAAGACGGGTGGGGGGTGTGGGGTTGGAGGGAAATGGGTACCAAGACATGTGAAAGGGTATCAATGTATGTGAATTAATGCACCTTCTATCTGGCAAATATCATCTAACCCTTTTACTAATTACAATAAAAAAATTTTATAAAAAGAAAGTTGTAGTGTGTGGGGAGGATGATGGGGTCAAATACATTTCTTCTTAGAAATATACCTCATCTGGTTGTCCTGGATTTTCCTGGCCTTCTTCTTAGAGAAAGGCCTGTTGTACTGGATTTGTGGCTTCTCAATGATCTAGCATGTACATCTTCGAGTAAGACATGCGCAACTTCCATGCTTGATACTCGAGTTTCCTGACCTTTGGCAACAGCACAGGAACATCTTCCTTCCTCCTGAGCCACAGGCCAAGTGAGCTGGCTTGAGTTGGTTGTTAGTTACAGTGGCTTGGTTACCAGGGTTCCATATTCTGTTCCATTGTGAGGGAGGCAGGGTCACCTTTCAGGGTCCAATGACCAAAGATCCTTGCTCACAGAAGACCTCACCAAAGACATAGTGGAGGCTGAATCTCTCCTCCAATCTCACAATATACATGTGGATGTAGTAAACAGCACACCTTATTTGTCCAATCTCAATGTCTTCCACTAGGCCCAACGACCAGTCTGTTCTCAGGCTCAAGGAGCCTTACTTCGGTAAGATCCAAACTTAAGGGTCAATATTGCCCTCATCCTTTACAAAATATTTGTTTCACAGTGCCTTATCTGCCTGCAATTTGCCCCTTGTCGAAATTTTTTGGTTTTGCTAGTCTTGGGACTTGACCTCAGAGTGTGAACATTATTCTTGGGCTTTCTTTAGGCTTTAGCTGTCCCAACGAGCCACAGCACCACTTGCAGCATTTTCTATGTATGTGGTAATGAGGAATCAATCCTGAGTCTTTTTGCCTGGTAGCCAAGGACTCTACCACTAGGTCAAACACACAGGGCATCTTGCACATATTTTTGATGTCAATCTACTAGGATATTATTAGATTTCTGGTTCCTAATCAATTTTTTCCTGAAGAGTAGCTTTGCTGCCATGTGTAAAAAATGCAAGAGGGAAAAACACAGAAGAATTAATGAAATTTTAAAAAAAGCATTACACACATAGATAAGTGTTCATTCTTTGTAGGAGAAAGGATATTTTGATATGATGATGATGACTTTATAATTATTATGCCAGGGTTGAGAGTTTGGCATAGTGGAGAGTGCTTGCCTAGCATCCATGATGATCTGTGTTTGATTGCTCAGTATCACATAGATAGAAAATCTAGATGTGGCACTGTGGCTCAAGTGGTAGAGGGCTAGATTGAGAAAACCCGAGGACAGTGATCAGGCCCTGAATTCAAGCCCCAAGCTGGCAGAAAGATAAAAGAAAATAAAAATGCTTTTTACGAGCTAATTCACTCACTCCATTTGCTTCTGAAATCTTCGCTTCTGCATCTTGTGAAATACCCCTTTCCATCAACGTAGACAAGAAAAACAGATCCATCCCATGGTCCACTGTGAGGCCACTGGTTGGGCTAAGAGCTAGTCGTGCAGCAACACATAAGTCGTATTCTAATACTTTCCAAACATTGCACTCAAATATGCTACCTATTTACCAACTTAGGTCAGTTATCCTTATGCTATCCCTTTTCTTCTTTACTACAATATACTTACACTCCTACGTTAATCCTCTTGTACCTCCCCTGACCTCTCTCATTCTTTTTTTCTATCTCTGGACCTCTGCTTGTCTTTCAACCCTTATACTGCACGGATCTACAGTTGATGGCTGTTGAGCAATATTGTATATGTAGGCGGTTAATTATTCTCTAGGCTCAAAGGGACTTAAAGACAATAGTGATTGGATTGAGAGGCTTATTGTTTTGGGTATAAATCGCTTATCAGTGGTTGTATTAGACTGGTCTGTAAGTGCACAAAAATAAAGAGTGATAATACCAATCAAAACTTGTGAACATCTAGTGTCTGCCAGCTACAGAGGTCTAGGTTGGTTATATCTGAAAAACTATAATCGTATTTGTAGTAATCTTGCTCCCATTTTCAAATGGGCAGAACAAGAAACTCAAGAAAAATGTCAAATCAAGAAACAACATCCCCCACCCAATGTAAACAGACAATGGTACAGTCACTTGCACACCTAGAGGAGAGACTTCCAAGTGCTACACAAATGCAATTGATAAACATCAATAATGGAAAATGTGAAAATATAAAGAAAGAGATAATGGAGGAAGCCATAGCTGAACAAGAGGAAAGCATACACAAGGTGATAAGTGAAAAAGAAGAAGCCATAAAGGAGGCCATAATAAAGGTTTTTCAAAGAAAGATGGATGAATTCATAGAATCCACAAATAAAAACGTGACCAAACTCCAGCAAATGTCCAAAGAAAATAAAGCTACTGAGCTAACCACTCAAAAGGAAATCAAGGAGATAAAGAAATCCATACATGATCTAAAACAAGAGATGCAACGCATCAAAAGTGAGCAATTAGAAGCAAGGGCGATGAAAAATAAAGCAGATAGCTTTGACAGCAGGTTAGACAATGCAGAGGAGAGAATTTCCGGGGCTGAAGATAATTTAGTTATTATAGAGAAAGAACAGAAAATGAGTCAATCCAAATCTAGGAACTATGAGAGAGCGCTTCAGGAGGTCCAACATACAATTAGGAAGCCTAATTTAAGGCTGGTTGATATTGAGGAGGGCGTGGAGAAAGAGGTCAATGGTATTGGAAATGTACTTCAGGGAATCATCTCAGAGAATTTCCCAAATATCCAGAAGGGCAGGCCCATCCAGATACGAGAAGCTTTTAGAACCCCAAACAGACCTGACCAGAAAAGAACATCCCACCGCCACATTGTGATCCGAACTGGATCAATAGAAACGAAAGAAAAGATCCTAAAGGCAGCCAGGGAAAAGGGATCAGTACTGTAGAGAGCTATTACATTCGCCATTACAAGATGGCACTGGCATCCGCCTTTGTGGTTGCGCCACTGAGTTGTTTGTCTGAAAGTTTCCAGGAAAAGATGTGATTGTTCATTGAGCTTTATGCATGATTGGAAGTATGTGTAATGCCATATTGTTACTTGTTTAGAATGTGCTATAGAGGTGTACTTATATTATTGGCTATAGAATTCTAAGAAAGCAAATGTGATTGGATGATTGGGCCTATAAAATCCCAGGGTTTTGAGGAAGTCGGGGTCGACCCGGCATAGTTGTAAGTTTGCTGAATAAACTGCTGCTCGAGAAGAAGTCTCACTTGTTGCGTCTTCCTTGCCGGCCGAGGAGATAGCAACATCTGGTGGCCGGTATGGGGACGCCCGTACGCCAAGTCACTTCCAACACACTTCAGAACTCGAGGTGGTGCACTGGTACGTTTCCCAGGTAAGGGGAACCAATTAAAGTCCAAGATAAGAGAGACCTATTAAGGTCTTGGGAGAGTAGGACCAGTTAAAGTCCTGGGCAGAGGGGACCAATTACTTTTGCTCTTTTCTGTAGATAAAGAAAGAGCGGGAGGTTTTCTCCATAATAAGATGGGGGCCTCGGAATCTACACAATTAGTAACAACTTTAGATGCTCTTTTGCGAGCAAAGGAATTGAAAGTGAAACAAAGTACTCTGAGAGTCTTTCTATTAAATATAGAAGAGGTGGCTCCTTGGTTCTCAGTTTCTGGGAACCTCTCACTCCCTGCCTGGGAAAAGCTAGGGAAAGATTTAGACAGAGCTGTGGAAAAGGGCAGACTCGGACCAGGAGTGAAGCCTATATGGAAATTAGTTAGGAGCTGTTTGACTGACGAGCGTTGCTTCGGCGCGCTAGTGGAAGGAAAAATAGCATTGGAGGAATTTAAGGAGGAAAGGTCAGAATCAAGGAGTGAGAATTCAGGGGAGGATCGAAAGGTTCCTTCTATTTATCCCCCCTTGCTGCCTGAAAATATGCAGGAGGAGTCTAATTTAGAGGAGCCTGTGCTAGGTGCAGTATCTCGAGTTCGTATTACATCAGACTGGAAGAGGTCGCGCAAGAAAGCAGACCTTAATGCAGGACAGGAAGTTCCTTTTTTCGAGGCGCTGCCCCCCCTACACTTTGAATGGGTGGTATTGCCTCAGGGAATGGCTAACAGCCCCACCTTGTGTCAGCTGTATGTACATACTGCGTTACTCCCCCTACGGAAGGAATTTCCATTAGTGAGGTGTTTACATTATATGGATAATATTTTGTTGACCTCTAAAAATCAGGAAATATTGGATGAAGCCTTTGCCTTATTAATAAAATATTTGGAAAATAAGAATTTATTCATAGCCCCTGAAAAGGTTCAGAAATATAAAGTATCTCAGTACTTAGGGAGCATTATAACATTTCAAAAGGTAAGGCCTTTAAAATGGCAACTACGAAAAGACAACCTTAAGACCTTAAATGACTTCCAGAAATTGATGGGAGATATTAATTGGATTAGAACCTCCCTCCCTATGAGCAACAGTGAATTAAAGCCCTTATTCGATATATTACAAGGTGATTCTCCCTTAGACTCACCAAGAATGTTAACCCCTGCAGCCAGAAGAGTTTTAGAAGTTTTGGAAGAAAGATTAGATTCTGCATTTTTACAAAGAATAGAACCAGGACTAGAAATTTCTTTAATTATTTTGGCTTCTTTTAAACAGCCTTCAGGAGTCTTGTGGCAGACTGGACCTTTGGCGTGGGTTCACCCTAAATTGTCACCTGCAAAATCAATTGAATACTATCCCACAGCCGTTGCAAATTTGTCCATTTTGGGTATTAAATTTAGTATACAACACTTTGGTTGTCAACCTAATCTTCTTATAGTTCCTTATACTTCTGATCAAATTCAGGTTTTAAGTGCCACCATCGATGAATGGGCTATTTTAAATTGTAGGTTTACAGGAAAAATAGATAATCATTATCCTAAGAGTCCTTTTTTACAGTTTTTTAAAGAACATCCCGTGGTTTTTCCGGTAGTTACAGCAAAACAACCTATTATTGGAGCAGTTAATATTTTTACCGATGGCTCTAAGAGTGGATTAGGGGCCTATTTAATTGAAGGACAGCAACCAGTTTTATGTCACTTTCAACCTGGATCGGCACAGAAGGTGGAGTTACAAGCTGTTATTGCTGTATTTCAGAATTGTCCCTTTTCTTTTAATATTATTTCTGATTCCCTTTATGTAGTAAATGCCTTGAAAAGTTTAGAACTTGCTGGGGTTATCAGCAAAAGTAGTAGTGTTTATAAATTATTTGCACAATTGCAGGAATTAATTTGTACCCGCAGAGCTCCATTTTTTCCAGTTCATATACGTGCCCGGACCAATTAGTTTGGGTAATGATGTAGTGGACAAGTGCACACGTGTGCAAATGGCCTTTACTGTTTTTACCCCGGAACGACAAGCTCAGGAATTTCATAGTCATTTTCATGTTAATGCCCGTACTTTACAATCTAAGTTTAAGTTAACCCGGCAAGCGGCCAGACAAATTGTGTTAAATTGTCCAAAATGTGTTACCCACCTACCGGTTGCGTCATTGGGTGTTAATTCTCGTGGTCTTCTTCCTTTAAAAATTTGGCAAATGGATGTTACCCATGTTATGGAGTTTGGAAAGTTGAAATTTTTACATGTCTCAATTGATACATGTTCAGGAATTATTCATGCCACTCCTTTAAGTGGAGAGACAACTCATCATGTAATTACTCATTGCCTGGAAGCTTGGGCTTCCTGGGGCATGCCTTATCTATTAAAAACTGATAATGGCCCTGCTTATACTAGCAGACAATTCCTTCAATTTTGCCAAACCATGGGAGTGCAGTTGTCACATGGACTGCCTTATAATCCTCAAGGACAAGGTATTGTGGAACGTGCTCACCGCACCTTAAAAATTTATTTACAAAAACAAAAGGAGGGAATTGGACATAAGAGGACACCTAAAGAGAGAATTTCCTTAGTCCTCTTTACTTTAAATTTTTTAAATTTGGATATTCAAGGCCATTCTGCCGCCGATAGACATGTTTCACCAGCTATAGGATTGCATAAAGGATTTGTAAAATGGAAGGATGTATTAACTGGCCAATGGAATGGGCCAGACCCCGTGCTCTCTTGGGTACGAGGAGCTGTTTGTGTGTTTCCACAGAAATCACAAGATCCTATTTGGGTGCCGGAACGTTTGGTGAGGAAAGTGCAGAAGGATGAGCGTCATGAAAATCCTGTCGATGCTGCTGCTACTGATGATGCTGTTGTGGCCACTGATGGAGGCTCGAGTACTGTGGGCAATAATGAAGATGTTTCCCCTGCCAATGCGAGTGACTAGTACTTCTAAAGTATACCCATATATATTCACAACTAACAGTTCCTTGAAATTACCTTCTATTCCTTATGATTCTGGACGTGGAAATTTTTCCTTAAGTTTGAATTTAACTCGAACCTTATGTTTTACTTTATCTATGAATTTGAGTGCCTGTATAATTCTTCATCGACAAAATATGGGAATGTTTTATCCCCAGCCAAATGGTGATTTGACAACAGTTCTACGCTAACTCAAAAGGCAGGATTGGTGGGATATTCGGGGTATGTTCCATCTTAAGGAGATCATGTGAAAATTGGGGAAATTCAATATGGATCTACAAAAAGTTTTCCTTTATTGTTTCCAAAATGTACTAGCGGTGCTTGGTGGCCCTGGGAGTGGACAGGTTGTCAGAGTTCTAGATATGCTCATGTTGCTTCTGGTTTTCGTTTTTCCCCTGCAATTGCTGATTTTGGGAATTTTACCCATGCTTCATGTAGACGTGATTATATATTTCAAAGAGCAGATGAAGATACTGAGAATCCTTTTGATGTTTGGCTAATTTGTGGGAAATATGCTTGTAGTGTTAGTAATGCTTTGGCTTTTATTAATGGAGGAGAGTTTAGGCATTGTAATAGTACCATTAAAAGTGATTTTATGATGGTCTGTCCCGGTTCAGGGCCATGTTGCCCTAGATCAACTCCATGTCATTGTACAACTATGGAACCAAGAAATAATGTTACCCTAGATTATTGTGCATTTAATGGCAGTTATGGCCCTACCCCTGTATGTGTATGATTTCCTTTTATGTTTGTTATTTTTAATTCATTTGATGTTGTCGATGGAATTATAAATTGTTCCTCTACTGTATGTTATTTAAGTCAGTGCTGGAATGTTAGTGAGTTTGATTCTGCTGTGGTTATGCGTATGCCTACTTTTATTCCTATTCCAGGAGAAGCTTCTGAAAAGAATTTAATAGTGAAATTGAACAGAAGATCAAAACGTGATTTTGGAGTGACTGCTTTGATTATTTTGGTATCTTCGTTGATTGCAACTGCTGTTGCATCTGCTGCCGCTATGGTTACCTCCATTCAGACTGCGACTGCTGTAAATACACTTTCCAAAGCGGTTTCACAAGCTATGGATATTCAAGTGCAAGTGAATCAGCATTTAGCCCGAGGACTTATGATTTTAAATCAAAGAGTGGACTTGTTGCAAGAACAAATGGATTATATGTTTCAATTTGCTCAATTAATGTGTGTAGGAACCACATCTGGTTTATGTATTACTTCTTTGGATTATTATAATCTTTCCTATGCTGCAAATTTATCCCGGGAATTGGGTCGTATGCTTCAAGGATCTTGGACTCAAGAGTTTGAAAATCTTACTAATCAATTACGGCATGAAATTATGATTGTTAATTCCACCCGTGTAAACATTGCTACTGTGGGAGAATTGGTAGATTGGATTTCTCAATCCCTTAGTTGGGTTAAAGAATGGGCTGGGAGCATGTCCTTAATTGTTATATTATGTGTTGGATTAGGATTGTTTTGTTGGTTTGTTTTGGTTTTGGGCAGACAAGTTATCAGACAAAGAAAACGTGATCACATGGTCATTAAACAAGCTCTTACGGCTCTTCAGCAACAAGAATCCCCCCAAGTGTGGCTGGGTATGCTGGATCAGTAGTCAAAGATGGGTAAGAGTAGAGATTGGTCTTGGTATCAATCTAAGACAGACTCCGATGCTCAAGTATCAGATGTTGAAGACGGGTAAGAACCAAGAGGCATCTCTCCAACCTAAGACAGGCATGATCCCTTACCCTTTCAATGAGAAAATTGGGAAGGCGTTTGGAGATTTGGCCAGTCTCTGAATTCCTACTCAAATTCTCTATATTTTCAGCCAAAAGAAAAAAGGGGGAGATGTAGAGAGCTATTACATTCGCCATTACAAGATGGCGCTGGCATCCGCCTTTCTGGTTGCGCCACTAAGTTGTTTGTCTGAAAGTTTCCAGGAAAAGATGTGATTGTTCATTGAGCTTTATGCATGATTGGAAGTATGTGTAATGCCATATTGTTACTTGTTTAAAATGTGCTATAGAGGTGTACTTATATTATTGGCTATAGAATTGTAAGAAAGCAAATGTGATTGGATGATTGGGCCTATAAAAGCCCAGGGTTTTGAGGAAGTCGGGGTCGACCCGGCATAGCTGAAAGCTTGCTGAATAAACTGCTGCTCGAGAAGAAGTCTCACTTGTTGCGTCTTCCTTGCCGGCCGAGGGGATAGCGACAGTAAACTATAAAGGCAAACCAATCAGAATAACCCCAGATTTCTCAGCAGAGACCATGCAAGCACGAAGTGACTGGAAGCATATATGTCATGCCCTTAAATAAAATAACTACCAACCAAGAATACTGTAGCCAGCTAAGCTCTCATTCATAACTGAGGGAACAATAAAAACATTCCATTCCAGGGAAAAGCTGCAACAATATGTCGAAACAAAACCAACACTACAGAGAATTCTCAAAGATGCTCTATACATAGAAAACCAAAATAAATGCAATATAGGGAAAGAAATGGCACCTAAACAGCATACCATCTAAGGACCACAAGAACTGTCAAGACACACAGGCCCTACTAAAAGCTTTTAAAAATGGTAGGAACTAATAAATATCTCTGAATGCTAACTCTCAATATCAATGGACTTAACTCTCCAATTAAACGGCATAGGCTGTCTAGTTGGATCAAAAAACAAGAACCATCGTTTTGCTGTCTTCAAGAGACACATCTTAACCAAAAACAAGAATCTTTTGAAAGTGAGAGGTTGGAATAAACTCTATCAAGCTAACTGCCCTCATAAACAGGCTGGAGTTGCCATCCTCATATCAGATACAATAGACTTCAAACTAAAATTAGTAAGAAAAGAAAAAGAAGGTTACTATATACTACTAAAGGAATAGTTCCTCCTTGAAGACATAACGATCATAAATATTTACACACCCAATCCCGGAGCTCCAAACTTCATCAAGCAAACTTTACTTACACTGAAACCATACATAGATCGAAATACAGTGATTGTTGGTGAGTTTAACACACCACTCTCACCTATGGACAGATCAACAAGGCAAAAACTCAACAGAGAAACCTTAGAACTGAACAACTATATAGACCAACTAGATCTAACAGACATCTGCAGAATATTCCACCCAGTAACAACAAAATATACGTTTTTCTCAGCAGCACATGGAACATTTTCCAAAATAGACCACATCTTAGGCCATAAAACAAACATGGACAGATTCAGAAACACTGAAATTATTCCATGCACACTCTCAGACCAGAAGGCATCAAATTGGAACTGAACACACATCTACACCAACGAAAACCCTGTAACTCATGGATACTGAATAACATATTGTTGAATCAAAAACAATGGGTAATCGAAGAGATCAGAACAGATATCCAACTGTTTATGAAATTTAACAATAAGGAGCACACAAATATCAACTCCTTAGGGACACAACAAAGGCAGTACTCAGAGGAAAATTTATAGCGCTGAGTGCCTACAACAGCAAGTTGGAAAAATGGCAAACCAACTAGTTAATGTCTCACCTTAACCTCCTGGAAAAAGAGCAACAAACCAACCCTAAACCCATTAGGAGAAAGCAAATTATTAAAATCAAAGCAGAATTAAATGATTTGGAATAAAAAAATATAGAAAGAATCAACAAAACAAGGAGTTGTTTCTTTGAAAGAATTAACAAAATTGACAAGCCCTTAGCAAATCTTACCAAAAAAACAAGAGAGCATATCGAAAAAAACAAAATCGCAGATGAAAATGGTAATATCACGACAGAAATTACCAAGACCCAGAATATCATGAGGGAATACTTCTCAAACCTTTACGCCAACAAATTTGAGAATCTAGAAGAAATGGATGAATTCCTAGACAATATTAACATACCCACACTGAACCAAGAAGAGCTAACCCAATTCAACAGGCGTATTTCAAGCTCTGAAATAGAAATGGAAATTAGACAACTTCCACTTAAAAAGAGCCCAGGGCCAGATGGATTCACAGCTGAATTCTATAAGGTCTTCAAAGCAGAGCTCACACCAATACTCCTCAAGCTCTTCAACGAAATTGAAAATGAAGGTTGTTTACCAAACTCATTCTGTGAAGCCAGTATATCCCTCATCCCCAAACCAGACAGAGATTCATCAAAGAAAGAGAACTATAGACCCATTTCTTTGATGAACATCGATGCAAAACTTCTCAACAAAATACTGACCAACCGTCTACAACAACTCATCAAAAAATTATACACTATGATCAAACTGGATTCCTCACAGGGAGGCAAAGCTGGTTCAACATACACAAATCAATTAATATAATTCAACACATCAACAGGTGCAGGGACAAAAATCACATGATTGTCTCAATAGATGCGGAAAAGGCATTTGACAAGATCCAAAACCCTTGTATGATAAAAGATGTGGAGAAACTAGGAATCCATGGAACATTTCTCAATGTAATAAAGGCTGTGTATGAGAAGCCCACTGCTAGTATTATACTTAATGGTGAAAATCTAAAGCCATTCCCTCTAAAATCAGGAACGAGACAAGGATGCCCACTCTCCGCTCCTTTTTAACATAGTACTAGAATTGCTAGGCAGTGCAATAAGGCAAGAAGCAAGCATAAAGGGGATCCAAGTAGGGAAAGAGGAAATAAAACTATCCCTCTTTGCAGATGACATGATTCTGTATTTAAAGAATCCTATAGACTCTACTCCCAAGCTCCTGAGCTGATTCAAAGATTAGGAAGGGTAGCAGGCCATAAAATCAACCCTCACAAATCAACTGCCTTCCTTTACGCCCACAGGGAGAGGAACTACGCAATAATCAGGAAAGAAACGCCTTTCACAATAGCCTCAAAGAAAAAAAGTACCTAGGAATTAGCTTAACTAAGAATGTAAAGGACCGTTTAGATGAAAACTTTAAAACCCTAAAAAAGGAAATTAAAGCAGAACTAAGGAAATGGAAAAACCTCCCATGCTCCTGGATTGGAAGAATCAACATTGTGAAAATGACAATCTTGCCAAGGGCTATCTACAAATTCAATGCAATACCCATCAACATCCCAACATCATTCTTTAAAGAAATAGAAGAGGCATTCAAAATTTCATATGGAATAATAAAAGACCCCGAATAGCAAAAACACTTCTTAGCCAAAAGAACAGCGCTGGAGGAATTTCAATTCCAAACTTTAGACTCTATTACAGAGATATAATTCTCAAAAAAGTTTGGTACTGGCACAAGAACAGGCCTGAAGTCCAATGGAATAGAACTGCGGACCCAGATATTAAAACACAGACCTATGGCCACCCATTCTTTGAAAAGGGAGCCAAAATATATAATGGAAGAAAGATAGCCTCTTCAACAAGTTGTGCTGGCAGAACTGGTTAAGCACCAGCAGAAAACTAAAGTTGCATCCTTCTTAGTCACCTTGCACTAGAATTAACTTCAAATGGATCAAAGACCTGGAGGTAAAAGCTGACACACTGAAAAGTTTACAGGAAGGAACAGGAGATACACTAGGCCTCCTTGGCACAGGTCGAAACTATATTAATAAGGACCAAGAATCACAACAAATCAGAGAAAGGCTGGATAAGTGGGACTGCATTAAACTGCAGAGCTTTTGTATGGCAACGGATATAGCTAGTAAACTAATCAGGAAGCATACAGAGTGGGAGAAGATCTTCACCAACCAAACAACGGACAAAGGCCTAATATCTAAAATATATCAACAACTCAAAAAATTGAATCACTCCAAAACTAACCTCCAAAGTAACACCCATCCCTTTAAAAAATGGGCCAAAGGCTTAAAGAGAGTCTTCTCTGAAGAAGAAACAAAAATGGCCTATAGACACATGAGGAAATGCTCCTCATCTCTGGTCATATAAGAAATCCAAATCAAAACAACTCTGAGATTCCACCTCACTCCAGTTAGAATGGCCAGGATCAGGAAAACGAATGACAACAGATGCTGTAGGGGATGTGGCCAGGAGGGATCACTACTACACTGTTGGTGGGAGTGCAAACTCGTTCAACCACTATGGAAAGCAGTGTGGCAGTGCCTCAAAAGGCTAAACATAGAACTACCCTATGACCCAGCAATTCCACTACTTGGCATTTACCCAACAATCCAGAAACAAGGGCATACTAAACCCACTAGCACAACAATGTTCATTGCAGCACTATTCACCATAGCAAAGATATGGAACCAACCCAGATGTCCCTCAGTTGATGAGTGGATCAACAAGTTGTGGTATTTGTACACAATGGAATTCTATGCTGCTGTCAGAAAGAATGACATCGCCCCATTTGTTAGGAAATGGAAAGAGTTAGAGCAAATCATATTGAGTGAAGTAAGCCAGACTCAAAGGAACTTAGGCTCAGTGGTTTCCCTCATTCGTCATAATCAGTAGAAACCTTGGGCTCTACTAGCAGAGATTTGCAATAGAGCAAAAGGCCATATATAAGGCCATATAATGTGAACCTAATTGAAAGGACCTCCAGGATATTGAAACAAAAGCCATATAATGAATGATTGTTGTCCTTAATGTACTATGTTGTCTCTCATCTCCTTTGCTGTCCCTTGGTTATCCCATATTGGTATAGTATCTCACTTTGTTATCTGATATATTGAATTTATTTGTATTTGGATATTTGAAATTTGATAGGGTAGGGGGGAAAACCAAGACAGGTGGGGGGTGTGGGGTTGGAGGGAAATGGGTACCAAGACATGTGAAAGGGTATCAATATATGTGAATTAATGCACCTTCTGTCTGGCAAATATAATGTAACCCTTTTACTAATTACAATAACAAAAATGAAAAAAAAGAAAGTTGTAGTGTTTGGGGAGGATGATGGTGTCAAATACATTTCTTCTTAGAAATTTTCCTCATCTGGTTGCCCTGGATTATCCTGGCCTTCTTCTTAGAGAAAGGCCTGTTATACTGGATTTGTGGCTTGGCAATGATCTAGCATGTACATCTTCGAGTAAGACATCCACAACTTCCATGCTTGAGACTCGAGTGTCCGGACCTTTGGCAACAGCACAGGAACATCTTTCTCCCTCCTGTGCCACAGGCCAAGTGAACTGGCTTGAGCTGGTTGTTAGTTACAGTGGCTTGGTTACCAGGGTTCCATATTCTGTTCCATTGTGAGGGAGGCAGGGTCACCTTTCAGGGCCCAATGACCAAAGATCCTTGCTCACAGAAGACCTCACCAAAGACATACTGGAGGCTGAATCTCTCCTCCAATCTCACAATATACATGTGGATGTAGTAAACAGCACACCTTATTTGTCCAATCCCAATGTCTTCCACTAGGCCCACCTACCAGTCTGGTCTCAGGTTCAAGGAGCCTTTCTTAGGTAAGATCCAAACTTAAGGGTCAATATTGCCCTCATCCTTTACAAAACATTTGCTTCACAGTGCCTTCTCTGCCTGCATTTTGCCCCTGGTCGAATTTTTTTTTGTTTTTGCTAGTCTTGGGACTTGACCTCAGAGTGTGAACATTGTTCCTGGGCTTTCTTTAGGCTTTAGCTGTCCCACTGAGCCACAGCACCACTTGCAGCGTTTTCTATGTATGTGGTAATGAGGAATCAAACCTGAGTCTTTTTGCGTGGTAGCCAAGGAATCTACCACTAGGTCAAACACACAGGGCATCTTGCACATATTTTTGATGTCAATCTACTAGGATATTATTAGGTTTCTGTATCCTATTCAATTTTTTCCTGATGATTAGCTTTGCTGTCATGTGTAAAAAATGCAAGAGGGAAAAACACAGAAGAATTAGTGAAATTTAAAAAAAAGCATTACACACATAGATAAGTGTTCATTCTTGGTAGGCGAAAGGATATTTTGATATGATGATGATAACTTTATAATTACTATGTCAGGGTTGAGAGTTTGGCATAGTGGTAGAGTGCTTGCCTATCATCCATGAAGATCTGTGTTTGATTGCTCAGTATCACATAGATAGAAAATCTAGATGTGGCACTGTGTCTCAAGTGGCAGAGGGCTAGACTTGAGAAAACACGAGGACAGTGCTCAGGCCCTGAATTCAAGCCCCAAGACTGGCAGAAAGATAAAAGAAAATAAAAATGCTTTTTACGAGCTAATTCACTGACAGCATTGGCTTCTGAAATCTTTGCTTCTGCATCTTGTGAAATACTCCTTTCCATCAACGTAGACAAGAAAAACAGATCCAACCCATGGTCCACTGTGAGGACACTGGTTGGGCTAAGAGCTAGTCGTGCAGCAAGACATAAGTTTTATTCTAATACTTTCCAAACTTTATACTCAAATATGCTACCTACTTACCAACTTAGGTCAGTTATCCTTATGCTATACATTTTCTTCATTACTACAATATTCTTACACTCCTACGTTAATCCTGTTGTACCTCCCCTGACCTCTCTCATTCTTTTTTTCTATCTCTGGACCTCTGCTCGTCTTTCAACCCTTATACTGCACGGATCTACAGTTGATGGCTGTTGAGCAATATTGTATATGTAGGTGGTTAATTATTCTCTAGGCTCAGAGGGACTTAAAGACAATAGAGATTGGATTGAGAGGCTTATTGTTTTGGGATAAATCGCTTATCAGTGGTTGTATTAGACTGGTCTGTAAGTGCACAAAAAGAAAGAGTCATAATACCAATCAAAACTTGTGAACATCTAGTGTCTGCCAGCTACAGAGGTCTAGGTTGATTATATCTGAAAAACTATAAGCGTATTTAGTAGAAATCTTGGTCCCATTTTCAAATGGGCAGAACAAGAAACTCAAGAAAAATGTCAAATCAAGAAACAACATCCCCCACCCAATGTAAACAGACAATGGAACACTCACTGGCACACCTAGAGGAGAGTCTTCCAAGTGCTACACAAATGCAATTGATAAACATCATTAATGAAAAATGTGAAAATATAAAGAAAGAGATAATGGAGGAAGCCATAGCTGAACAAGAGGAAAGCATACACAAGGTGATAAGTGAAAAAGAAGAAGCCATAAAGGAGGCCATAATAAAGGTTTTTCAAAGAAAGATGGATGAATTCATAGAATCCACAAATAAAAACGTGACCAAACTCCAGAAAATGTCCAAAGAAAATAAAGCTACTGAGCTAACTACTCAAAAGGAAATCAAGGAGATAAAGAAATCCATACATGATCTAAAACAAGAGATGCAAGGGATCAAAAATGAGCAATTAGAAGCAAGGGAGATGAAAAATAAAGTAGATAGCTTTGATAGCAGGTTAGACAATGCAGAGGAGAGAATTTCCCAGGGCTGAAGATAATTTAGTTATTATAGAGAAAGAACAGAAAATGAGTCAATCCAAATATAGGAAATATGAGAGAGCACTTCAGGAGGTCCAAGATACAATTAGGAAGCCTAATTTAAGGCTAGTTGGTATTGAGGAGGGCGTGGAGAAAGAGGTCAATGATATTGGAAATATACTTCAGGGAATCATCTCAGAGAATTTCCCAAATATCCAGAAGGGCAGGCCCATCCAGATACGAGAAGCTTTTAGAACCCCAAACAGACCAGACCAGAAAAGAACATCCCACCGCCACATTGTGATCCTAAAGGCAGCCAGGGAAAAGGGATCAGTAACCTATAAAGGCAAACCAATCAGAATAACCCCAGATTTCTCGGCAGAGACCATGCAAGCACGAAGTGACTGGAAGCATATATGTCATGCCCTTAAATAAAATAACTACCAACCAAGAATACTGTAGCCAGCTAAGCTCTCATTCAAAACTGAGGGAACAATAAAAACATTCTATTCCAGGAAAAAACTGCAACAATATGTCTAAACACAACCAACACTACAGAGAATTCTCAAAGATGCTCTATACATAGAAAACCAAAATAAATGCAATATAGGGAAAGAAATGGCACCTAAACAGCATACCATCTAAGGACCACAAGAACTGTCAAGACACAGGCCCTACTAAAAGCTTTTCAAAATGGTAGGAACTAATAAATATCTCTCAATGCTAACTCTCAATATCAATGGACTTAACTCTCCAATTAAACGGCATAGGCTGTCTAGTTGGAACAAAAAGCAAGAGCCATCGTTCTGCTGTCTTCAAGAGACACATCTTACCCCAAAACAATCATCTTTTGAAAGTGAGAGGTTGGAATAAACTCTATCAAGCTAACTGCCCCCATAAACAGGCTGGAGTTGCCATCCTCATATCAGATACAATAGACTTCAAACTAAAATTAGTAAGAAAAGACAAAAAAGGTTACTACATACTACTAAAGGGATCTTTCCTCCAGGAAGACATAACGATCCTAAATATTTACACACCCAATTCCGGAGCTCCAAACTTCATCAAGCAAACTTTACTTACACTGAAACCATACATAGATCCTCATTCTTTTTGAAAAAGTAAAACATACAGTTAATTTGTAGTATAAAACAGCAAGAAATAAATTTCTTGCCAGGTGCAGTGACTTATACCTGTAATCCTAGCTACTCAGAATCAGGCTGATATCTAAAGATTTGGTTCAAAGCCAGCCTGGGCATTAGAAAGTCTATGAGACTCTCACCTACAGTTAACCACTAGAATATGGGAAATGGCACTGTGGCTTCATAGGT
Source organism: Megascapheus bottae (assembly GCF_031878675.1). Lineage (NCBI taxonomy): Eukaryota > Metazoa > Chordata > Mammalia > Rodentia > Geomyidae > Megascapheus > Megascapheus bottae. Next base: position 4,750,827 of record NW_028327804.1, on the reverse strand, counting down.
AGGGTGATAGCCTTGAGTTGAAGAGCTCAGAAACAGTGCCCAGGCCCAGAGTTCAAGCCTTACAAATCCCCCAGCCAAAAAAAAGAAAAAAAGTTTCTTCCCCAAGTGATTATTATGCCAGACATAGAACATTAACATTCTGGGTGTACTTCACAGTATTATTACTTGATACCCTAAGATTTTGCAATATTCTCACAGTACCAGCATATGTCATCATATAACATAGTTCCTTTTCAATGGAATAATTCCATTTATAACCTAAATCTACTCCCCCGACTTATTTTTGTCGATACCACAATTGCTCTACCATGATATGCCACAAGCCATTAAACATTTTATGGTGGGTAATTGGAAAGGAGTCTCATGGAATTTTGTGCCAGGCTGGCTTTGAACAATGGTCCTCAGATCTCAGTCTCCTGAGTAGCTAGGATGACAGGCATGAGCCACCAACACCTGGCTTGCCTTTTTATTTTTTTCTGGGTCTTGGGACTTGAACTCTGGGCCTAGGCAACATCCCTAAGCTTTTCAGGTCAATATTTCATGTAACTCTAAACATTAAATAAAGGAATAAAATTCCAACAAAAAAAGAATAAAATTCCAGACATGGTGTGTTTATAACTCAGTGCTAATTACTTGATGAAATTATGCCATTCCAGAAGCTGGTGTCATTTGATGATGTAGCTGTGGATTTCAGCTGGGAGGAGTGGCAGCATCTGGACAATGCTCAGAGGACCCTGTACAGAGATGTAATGCTGGACACCTACAGCAACCTGGTGTCCTTAGGTGAGCAAAAGTCAAATCACTTGCAAGGCCAAGTGCCTTGTTATTGTGCAGATACGTGAATGTTTATCAAACTTTCAATACTATTTAAATGAAAGATTCTAGGTCCTGAGAAGTATCATTACTTTCTAAAGAAAACCTAAGGTAATTTTGTACTCATTCTTCAGGATACCTTCAGGATACTTTGACAACAGTTCTAAATTATGTTTCCTCTAATGGAGACGACATTCCAAACTTACACAGTAATTGTAAGTGGATAAACAATCCAGAATAGAATATATATCATTATTGGAAATAGGATCTACAAATCTAAACAGTTTATAAAGGAAACCTGGCACTAGGTGCAATGTTTCATGCCTGTAATCTTAAAATATTCAGGAGGAAGAAATGTAAGAATTCTAACTTGAAGGCAGCAATGGCATAAAAATTGCCATGAAACTCTATAACTCCAAGTAACCCCTCAAAAATGTTAGTGGAGTGTCAAGAGTTTGACTTTGTGGTTCAGTGAATGCCTAGCATGCATGAAGACCTACGCATGTAAGTGGAGCTGGGACTCAAACTGGTATTTTTCTAGCCGTGAGAAAGACAGCTAAGTTTATGCCATACAAAATGAATCCAGAGCTGGGGAAAAGACAACCATGGAGCCAGTGAGAAATGAGAAAAAAAGATTTAATAGATAACTTGTGAGTAGGATGTCTGCGAACTTAAAGCAATGATGACACAGCATAAGCAATAATTCTCTGCTGTTTCTAATTTACAGGGCCCTGTGTTCTCAAACCTGTATTAATTGACAAGCTAGAGCATTGAGCAGAACTCTGGATAGGAAATTCCTCTGACAAGAATATCACAGGTGAGTGAATGCATCTTCATATTGATGTTGGAGCCTGAGCCCCATTGGTAAGTTCATGTTGTGATGTACTGAGCAATAATATTCTTAATTACCCAAAATTCTGTGTGGAACCTATGGAATTCTTTGTGAATGAATCAAGAATCATTTTCTTTTCCCAATCCTATGCTTGGTCTCAGGGCCTGAGCATGGTCCTTGGGTTTTCTCAAGGCTAGCTCTCTACTTCTTGAGTCATAGCACCACTTCTGGCTTTTTCTTTGTATGTAGTACCAAGAAAATGAACCAGGTCTTTGTGCATGCTAGCCCAAACCCCCCGCACCAAGAATCATAGGGTGATATAATGAATTCTATGTGGCAGTAGAGTTAAAGTTAGATTTCTCTGTAGAAATCACTGTGAAATAAAATAAAATGAGAAAGCCATGAGCCCGTGGCTCATGCCTGTAATCCTAGCTACTTAGGAGGCTGAGATCTGAGGATCAAGGTTCAAAGACTGACCTATCACAAAAACACCTTAGACTCTTCTCTCCAATGAACCAATAGAAAATGAGAAGTGGGGTTGAGGCTAAAGACATAGGGCAGTAACCTTGAGCAGAAGAGCTCAGGAAGAGCAGCCAGGTCTAGAATTCAAGTCTCATGACAGCAAAACAAGAAAGAAAGAAAGAAAGAAAGAAAGAAAGAAAGAAAGAAAGAAAGAAAGAAAGAAAGAAAGAAAGAAAGAAATTTCTTTAAAACTAAGACTATAAATGACTGAGCAAACAAGGAATAAGTCAGGGCATTATTCTCTGGTAAGGATAATATCTTTTTGCTTGTAGGAAGAGACTGGTATTCAGAACCAGACCTTTCCACCAGAAATTGAGTCTAGTGGTAGAGTGCTTGCCTAGCATGCACAAAGACACATGTTTGATTCCTTATTACCACATACATAGAAAAAGCCAGAAGTAATGACTTCATTGGTAGGGATCTAGTCTTGAGAAAACCCAAGGACAGTGGTTAGGTCCTAAGTTCTAACCCAGGAATGGAAGGAAAAAAAACAACAAAGTTTCAATCAAGATAAGAAAATTAACTAGACAATGAGCTGGAGATTTTCTGGTCTTCCATGGTTCTGAGGGACAGGAGTGTTAGAAAAGGAATTTTTATAAGACTTCAAATGGAAAGAAACAAATTTCAAAATTCCCACAAATACCTAAATTGAGACTTTAGTGGAAGTTGTAACTGAAGGGATATAGGTGTAAGTCCTTACTCTCAAGAATCTTTCTTGCTTGGATCAAAGGCAAACAGACATATAAACCAAACTTGTGGCCGCTGAATCTAGAAAAAATTCGTGTCCCTCACTTAATGGTTAATAAGCACACAGCATTGAAACTGTGTAAGGTAATCCTATCTGCTACTCAGGACCTGAGACTCTTATCTGTAGTTAAATCTAGAAAACAGGAAGTGGGGATGTAGCTCAAGGATAGGGGTAATAGTCTTCTGCTGAAGCTTTCAGGGACAGGGCCGATGCCTATGAACTACAAAAAAAAAAAAGAAAAGAAAAGAAATGAAAGTTTTAAAAAGATGCAAAACAGCACAATATTTAGATTATTTCTCAAAAATAAAAGAAAGGCAGCTATTCCTCAATGTATAAACAAAACAGTATTTAAAAAAAACAGCTGCAGGTATATTATAGGTAGTACTCAGCTTAAAACTGTAGCAATACATAGTTGGCTAATTTCAATAAATATTTCCTGTGATTATAAAAAGAGAACTAAAACACAGAAAAATATTATTGGTCATTGTAAAATATCATTTTCTTAATATGTTAGGGAGAAAAGCATATATTTCTCACAAATCAATTTCCACTTTTATATTTTAAAATATCTAACACTTAGGATGGGAAAGTAAAGTCATTACCTTTACAGTAAGGAATATTTGTATCTCATGTATGTTTGTGTCTTTTTTTCTATGACTCATTTTAGATGTCCAGGTAATGGAAAATGTGTTCAAGACCTGCCAGGAAAGTCCACATGAATGTCTTTGTGAAGTAGCAGTTGCAGGTAGTATCGAAGTGGAGGAAAACGTGAGATTAGCAACAACTTTAAATTTGAGCTCTACACATAATCCAGAGCTGATTAGTAATAACGGTAACAACTTAGGGGTGAGGACTGAGGAGTTCATTAAGTGTCAGAACATGCTTCTGTCTCCTAAGCCTGATGAGATGCATGCTGCATAGAGATCTCGTATGTCTCCTGTTCTTAAAAAATCCATCGGATATTCAGAACATTTTATTCATGATTGTGACAGTCCAAAAGATCTGCAGTATCATAATTCTGTTCTCCCAGCCCAAGAAATTCTTCAGGGAGGGAGGAAAACTGCTAAATGTACTGTATGATGAAAAATATTGTACTTAACACCGACCATCACTACGCATCCGAAAATGTACACAGGAGAGACTCCTCAAACATGTAGTGAATGTGAGAAATCTTTCAGTAATGAAATACGCCTTACAATACCTCAGATATGTGATGCGTACATCAAGTGTGAAAATTAATTTCTGAGAAGTCAGTCCTGATGCTCCAACCTCGATCTCCAAGAGAAGACAAACCTTATGAATATGAGGAACGTAATAAAATTTCTGCCCAGAATTCAGCTCTCAGCACACATCAGAGATCTCCCACAGAAGAGAAATCTTATGAATTGGATAAATGTGGGAAGACTTTTAGACTGAAATCATACCTCACTTTGCACCAGAGAAGACACACAGAAGAGAAACCTTATGTGTGCACCTTCGAGTTCATCAAATAACACACACAGGAGAGAAATCTTATAAGTGTAATGAATGTGGAAAGTCTTTCGAAAGGAAGGGAAAACTTCGTGTTCATCAGAGAATACACACAGGAGTGAAACCTTATGAATGTAACCAATGTGTAAAGTCTTTCAGACAGAAATCTTCCCTCAAATTGCATCAAAGAACACACACAGGAGAGAAACCTTATGTGTGCAACAAATGTCGAAAGACCTTCAAGTGGAAGTCATATCTTGATGGGCATAATAGACCACACACAGGAGAGAAAACTTATGCATGTAGTGAATGCGGAAAGTCTTTCAAATGGAAGGTAAAACTCCATGTTCATCAGAGAATATACTCAGGAGAAACACCTTATGAGTGTAACATATGTGGAAAGTCCTTCACACAGAAGCCAAACCTCAACATGCATAAGACAATTCAAACAGGAGAAAAACCTTATGAATGTAACCGATGTGGAATGTCTTTCAAATGGAAGTCTTCCCTCAAATTGCATCAGAGAACACACACAGGAGAGAAACTGTACGAGTGCATCAAATGTGGTAAGACCGTCAGATGGAAGTCACATTACAGGAGGCATAACAGAATTCACACATATTAGAAACCTTAGGAATATAACCAAAGTTGAAAGTCTTTTCGTGCAATATTCACCCTTCAGGAAGCGTAAGAGAGTTCACACATATGAGAAGCCTTAGCAATGTAATAAATAGGAAAGACTTTTTAGTCTGTGCAAGAAAACTCAGCTTGTGTCACAGAACCAACACAAGATCAAACCCTTAATGAATGTAGCAAATGTTCTGTCTTTTCCCCAGAAGGCACAAGTCAAGATTTATCACTAAACACCCACATGATAGAATCCGATGAATAAAATGAAAGGGAAATTTTTTTGAAGAACTCATAGTTGAGTTTGCATGATACCACACAGACACAGGATAAAAATCGTATGAATATAAGAATATGAAAAAATCCATCATGAACGCATGACTAAGTATAAAATGCACATAGGAGAGAAAAACCTTATGAATATTACAAAGGTGGAAAGTGTTTGTCCTGGAAGGCATACTTCTGTGTTCATCACAAACCTGATTCCCATAGAAGAAAAGAAAACTAATGAATAGAACAAATGTGCAATGACTTTTAATCAGAAGTCAGTCTTCAGTACATTTCAGAACATACACAAAAGAGAAATTCTGAGTAATGAAAAACATTTAGCTATATATAGAATCTCTGTATATGGGAGCATTAGGGTAAGGCTTCTAAACAATGTCAATCTTCAGCAAGCATTAAGAGCACTCACAGAAGAAATAATAGCATGTAGGAAAACCTTTGTCAGAAACCTCTAAAAGCTGAATGTGTGCCTTAGTGGTAGAGTGAAGGCCTGGGTTAGAATCCTCAATACTACGTGAAAAGAGCAAGCCAGAAGCAGCACTGTGGTTCAAATGGTAGAGTGCTAACCTTGAGCAAAAGTAGGTCAGGCCCTGAGTTCAAGCCTAAGGATTGGAGAGAGAGAGAGAGAGAGAGAGAGAGAGAGAGAGAGAGAGAGAGAGAGAGAGGGAGAGAAAGAGAGAGAGAGAAAAGAGAGAGAAAGAGAGAGAAACAGGAACTTCTAAATTTTACAGAGATAGAGAAGGAGAGAGAGAAGGAGACAGAAACTAATTTCTAAACTTTACAGTCTTTCTATTTCCTTACAAATTCGTCTATGTCATTCTTTCTGACAGAAGCACAGAATTCCATTGTGTAAAAATACCATATTTGATCTACTCATCAACTCACGGGCCTCTTGGTTGGTTCCATACCTTTGCTATAGTAAATAGTGCTGTGATTAATGTTATTGTTCTAGTGAATTTAGTATGTCCTATCTGGACGATTGGCAAGTAGTGAAATTGCTGGATCACAGGGGAGCTCTATGTTTAGTCTTTTTGGGATACTGCCATAGTGCTTTCCATAGTGGTTGAACGAGTTTGCAATCCCACCAGCAGTGTAGTAGTGATCCCTCCTGGACACATCCCCTCCAGCATACGTTATTAGATTTCTGGATCTTGGCCATTCTAACTGGAGTGAGGAGGAAAAGGGAAAGAGGAACTGAAACTTTCTCTCCTTATAGATGACATGATTCTGTATTTAAAGAACCTTATAGACTCTACTGCGAAGCTGCTTGAGCTGATATAAAACTTTGGTAAGGTAGCAGGGTATAAAATTAACCCTCAATGTCAACTGCCTTCCTATATGCCAACAAATGAGAGGAATGAGGCAAGAATCAGGATAGCAACTCATTTTGCTATCAAATAAAATAAAATACCTAGGAATTAACTTAGAATGTAAAGCAAGTTTTTGATGGAACTATAAACCCTGGAGAAGGAAATTAACGCAGAACTGAGGAAATGCAAAAACCTATGCTCCTGCTTTGGAAGAAGTAATATTGTAAAAATGGCAATCTTGATAAGGACTATCTACAAATTCAGTGCAATATTCATCAATATCCCAATGTCATTCTTTAAAGAAACAGAACAGGAAATCCAAAATTTCACTTGGAATAATAAAAGACCCCTTATAGTCTGTCTTCTTGCATGATATATAATGTTTAATCTCACCTTCTCCACCAAAATCTCACCTTTCTCATTGAGACATAGGTGGCCCTGTTTACTAGCAGCAAAGGCTCAAACGCGCAGTTTCAGGTGTCACCACTGCCTCTGTTACTGGGTAGATCCAACTCTGTCATCGATTCTGAGGTCTGCTCTGGGAGTCTTGGTCACAAGTTGTTCTGTGGCATCTGTTGCCAGCCTGTGCCTATTTGCTTCCTTTTCCTCCAGCAGCCTACAACAGGGAATGAAGTTCAGGCGCTGATGCTCTCCTTCATATGCAGGGCAGGATGAGCCCAACCCTCTCTCATCTTCCTCTTCCAATTTTTGGGAAAAAATTTGCTGGCAGAAGTCCCCAGGTGTGGGGCATGGCTGATCCACACTTTTAATCCAGGCTGGTCAGGAGGCTGAGATCTGAGTATGGAAGTTCCAAGTCACCTAGAACAGGAAAGTCTGACAGATTCTTACTACCAAAAATAAAAACAGCTGGGAATGGAGTTTGGGCTCAAGTGGTAAAGGGTTAGTCTTGAGTACAAATGCTTAGTGCCCAGGCCCTGAGTTCAGGCTCCAGCACTGCCAACAACCTCACTTTAGTGAGATTTTAGCTTTATCCATGTAGGCACATCTCACTGGAATCTTTGCTGGTAGAGATAGTCTTCATAATTTTGTCTCAAGGTAAAGGTCCTCCTGGGGTAGTACACAAAAGGTGTCATGGAGAGAGGAGCCCCACTTGTTCCAGGTTTGAAGATGGCATAGGTCAAGCCAGCATGGAGTTGTCACATCAGTCTTTTTCCTAGCACCACCTACCAGTGAATGTCAAATGACATTGATTGTTGTGGGATTGTGTGATTGAAGTGCCCCATTAAGGGCAGTGTTAGCACATTCAAACTTGGATACCAGGAATGCTGAAATCTCAAAGCTAAGATTTCTGTTGGCTACAGAACTGCTGGTGTGTCTGTTATTCACTGAAAGTTCAGGTGCAAAGATTCTGAAGCTTGATGCCATATGTTTATTCCATTTAGTAAAATTATTTTAATGCACTGCATGAGTTAAAACATTTGATAAGAGTCAGGGGTAGTGAAATCATTGTTCTTGAATTCACGTGTCTGGCAGGGTAATGGGGGGTGTTGGTGGCTGGGACTATGAAGCTGGAGCTGCTATCAAACCATGGATCATGTTCCTCTTTGTTTGGGAGAAATGACTCCAAAGATGAAACTTGAATGGAGAGGAAAAGATGATGATGTACTCAGGAAATTTCTCCTAAACAAATGCTCATGTGGAAGTGGGATGGGGGCTGGGCATATCTGAGGCAGAGCTTAAGGGGGCTTCTCATGGCGTTGAGAACTTTCCTTGCGACTTCAGGCATGCAGCAGGGTGTTTTAGATGGCCATTGTGAGATGGATGGAATAAGGCTGGAGACAAGATGAATGCTGGAATCCTGCAATGCTCTTGCATGGGTGGCTGGTGGCTCACCTGAAAGAACTAATTATGTCTAAAAAAGAAATCCTGAATTTGTTTTGATTAGATAATACATGTAATCCTAGGCATTCAGGATCCTGATCTTAGTATTGTGGTTTAAAACCAACCCAGCAAAGAGAAAAATGCATGAGACTCTTACTCCCAGTTTAGAGCTAGAACAAAGATTGAAGTAGAGCTGTGGCTCAAGAGCTAGAGTGCTACCTTGAGCAAAGAAAAGCTATGAAAAAGCTCCAGGTCTTGAGTTGAAAGCCAGGAATGAAAGAAGGAAGGTAAAAAAGGGAAGTATGTGAGGAAGGGGAATATATAAATGAAAGAGAGAAGGAACTAGACATTTAAAACTAGAGAATAGTTAAAAGTCATCAGTCCTTCTAAGAAAAGTGTTGGAGTATGGGTTCTATATTTGGTGAACTGGAAGCCCAGCAGTGACTTGTTAACCAAAGAGTCACCATGATGAGCAAAGGATAGAAATCTGCATGAGCCTCTTAGTGGATGGAGTCACAGAAGAGAACCTCAGCTCCCATCCCATAGTTAGAAGTATATAGAGATGGGGAAGTTGGCATCGCCTTGATGTCATTGCATCCATGGAGACTGGAAGCCATGGCTCTGTGAAAGCACAATGTTCTGGTTACTGAGCTGAGAGGCTGAGGAGAGCCAAGTCCTGGCCATGAAGAAATCAGGGTGGCAGCAGAGCAACTCTGCTGCAGTGTGTGCCTGCTTGGCTGTTCTTATTCTGTGGTGGATCAGGCCGGAGCGGGTGATAGTAACTGTTTTGTGGTCACAAGCCCTTCACCAAGAGCTTCCTCTGGGATCCTCATAAGCTACAGGGTGGCTGGTGGTGGGATGTGTGTGGGGTGGAAGTGACAGAGGGATGGACGCATGGCAAGGTGGGTGAAGAGATGAGAGGAATGATGAGAGCCCAGTTCATGGGTTTCCAAGGTTAATGGGTGGGAGGTAGAGAGGCATGATGGAGGAAAGATGGAGGCAGGGGAAGGTGGTGACAGAGTGAGGCCATCTGTAGTGCCAGCCTGGCCATCATCTGAAGCCCATAGGCAGCTTCCTGATCCCTCACTTTGTCCTGCTCCTTGTGGAGGGAATGTCACGTGTACCCAGAGCTAGGGGTGGGGCAATGTTAGTAGCACCTGGAGAACCATTGGCCTCTACCTGGGTGAGGGGTGGTTATGGCTCCCATGCTGGGTGGCCTGATAGCTATGGAACAGATCTCTCCTTAGCTACCAGTCAGTGGCTGCTCTCCATCTAGGGTTCGGGCACCTGCTCAGCCATCAGGACACCCCTGCCAGGACAGAGGCCTACAATTCAGATGGCAGCACAGGGGTGAAGATGATCTCACCGTAGCCCTAGTTACATGGCTGTCCCTGCATGTCGGACAGGATGAGCTGGGGGAAGGTGTTCTCTGTGTTTTTCCACAGCCTATCCCGGCCTCTTCTTGTGTCTGATTAGACCAAGAGAGTACCAGTTTCCCTCTCATAGTCCTGGTTCTTTTTCTTTTACAGTCATGAGGCTTGAACTCAGGTCCTGGGTACTGTCCCTGAGCTCTTTTGCTCAAGGTTGATGCTCTACCATGTGAACCATAGTGCCATTTCCAGCTTTTCCTTTTCATGTGGATCTCTGATATCTCCAGTGCTGTGCCTGCAGGGAGGCACTCACCCCACAGACAGAGCCACCTCTGCCGTGACTGTGACTGCCCACAACCCTCACACCCAATCCTTGCACACCCCTCGACTCCAGTTTTAGCTCCTCTTGGACTGGGTGTCCAGCCTACCCCTTCCTACACTCACAAAGGGTCTACAATTGTCTTTCCAGGGTCCTTTCTTCTGCTAGCCAGAGTACAGACTGTGCACATCTTGACGATCACAGAGCTCAAAGCCAAAGGCTGAGATGCAGAAGGGGGTGACCCAGTAGCTGCACAGGGCCCATGGATCATCCTGTGCATCCCCCAGCCTGTGACTTCCCCCACCCCATTGGCAGGGAAGCTCCATGCCCACATCCTGATCCGTGGTCCCCTCCAATTCCATTCTCCCTTGGATTTTGCAAACTGTCTACCATCAGGATCTAAAACTCTATTCATCACTTTATGTCCTTATCACTGATTTGCTACTTTGGCAGGATCTCCCCGTGCCTGGAGAATGGGCATGTCATGTACTCTCTGTGGAGAAGTTGCCACAGGAGAAGAAATATGCACTTCATGTGATTGTTGGAAAGGGCAGGAGGGCTCCCTAGCATCAGAAGCCACAGGAGGGGTGCAGATGGGGGAATGCTAGGGGCCCCAGGGGACAGTGGGAGTTAGGGCACAGTTGGTTCCTTCTGCAGGGTTGACACCGCTTCACAAACCCAACAGAATGAGGTTCACATTACAGATGTCAGAGACAGTGCAGATTGCCAATGGGCACAGGGGTCACTGTCACCCCCAGATGCTGGCTGCATGCTGGGATGCACGCAGAGTTGTTTTCAAGATCAGATAATGAGGATGTTGCAGGGTGTAACCATTCTTTTCAGATGGCTCTCTAGCTCTCTTGAGCTTCATCTCTATCTTTGGCTTTTTCTTGGCAGTTAACTGGAAATGAGAGTTTCATGGACTTTCCTTTCTGGACTGGCTTCAAACAGAAGCTATGCACAGTTTTCAATCCATACCCTACTGAAGAAGGGAAGCTTGATCTGGTGCTTAACTGGGTTGCACTTTGGCTCCGTTTGCTATGCCTTACGGGAGGGGGCTCATCATTTGTAGACTAAGATCTCATGACCTTCAAAGCCAAATGCTACCTGAAAGTTCAGGGTCCCAGCCTATGTGTTGGGCCTGGGTGAATATATTCGCTGTTATGCTGGGTCATCAACCCATGTTTTAAAGTGGAAGTGGGCAGTTCCACATTTGATAAGAACATCTGCCAGAGATTGTCACCTCATGAAAGCAGATTCTAAATTTGTATTCCATTTCCTGTGGTGGAGAAATCCCCTCCAAGTTAGACAGGCTCACATCCACCTGCAGGTCACACTCCTAATGCACCCTTGAGTGTCCTCATGGTATTGGGATCTAAGTTTGTAGGGAATGCTGGTTTAGTCCATGAATTAGCTGGACAAGTGATGAGAAACGTGTTGTGGATTAATATGAGAACAATTTAAGAAGCCCTGGAGGAGCATCAACCTGACCCTCTGTGGTGCTATAAATCTGATAGGATGTTCCAGACTGAGAAACAATCACATGGCTTTCTGTTTGGCGTCCGGACATGTGAGTGCATGTCTTAGCTGTCAGCCAATACAGAGGAGGACATGAATAAGTGGGTGGAAAACATCTGTCACACCCCTGTCTGGGGGAAGGTGGAGAGAACATGGGAAGGTAGATACCATGGCTGTGGTGGGGCCAAAAAAAAGGGTAAAAGAGGCTAAGAAACCAGGTACTGGTAGCTCAAGACTGTCATCCTAACTACTCAGGAGTTTGAGATCTGAGGATCACAATTCAACGCCAGCCCAGGACAGAAACTTCATGAGACTCTTATCTGCAATAAACTACTGAATGCAAGAAGCTCAAGCTCAGTGACAGCATCCAGGCCTAGCATTCAAAACCCAGGACCGGCAGAAAAAAGTATCAAAGGACAAGAAGCTGGCCAAAAGTTAGAGGGACTCTATCTTGACAAACAATACAATGGTAAGTTGCACTCAGAAGACTTGCACAAAAATCTGGAAATGCCTGAGACCTATCTATGTATGTTTCCTGTTTGTCTAAATACATATGTTTATGCATTTACATATTAGTATAGAGAGACAGATCAATACATATGACTATACATATATACATAGCCAGACACTTATGGGTGGGAGGTATACTGTGTGAGAGTTTGTGTTTGTGTTTTGTGGATGGCTATCTCTGTTTAAGAAAGATAGAAAATATGTAAATATCTTTAAAAAAACTTGATAAAATATAGAGAGTCATAAGCTCTTGAGGGAATCTGAAATGACAAGATTATTCACAGGCACGTTTATCCTTATGGATTCCTCAGCAAGTTTTAATTTTTTCATTATTTTCTTTCTCTTTTTGAACCAGTGCTAAGGATTTCTCTCAGGGACCAGGTGCTGCCAATTACTAATTTTTTCATGGCTGGTACAAGAGGAACTGAGCCACAGTTCCACTTTTGCCTTATTTATTCGTGCTTAACTGAAGATAAAGATTTCTATCAGTGACTTTCTCTCAGGGGCGGGATTCTAACGAGGATCTCCAGACCTCAGCCTTCTCTATAGCTGCAATTAACAATATGAGAACCCAGCACTGGGTTCCAATGCACAGGGCAAGAAATTGAGTGAATCACTCAACTCCAATTAGCTATAATAAGCTAGAAGTGAAAGACCAATACCTTTGAGGAAAAGATGCTGAGGGTTATCACACAGGCCCTATGAATAAGCCCTAAACCCTGTACACATGTGTGCATGCACACATTGGCAGATACACACACACATGCACACACACAATATCTCAGGCAATATTGTATTTTGAATTAATATCCAAAGATTGGACAACAGGATAGCAAGTAATAAAATCTGTTTTTCTTGTCTACATTGAGGGAAAGGGATAAGTCACAAGGTGCAGAAGCGAAGAATTCAGAGGCAAATGCTGTGAGTGAATAACTTGTAAAAAGCACATTTCATTTCTTTTCTTTTCTTTTGTTTTTTCTGGCATTTCTGGGGCTTGAACTCAGGGCCTGAGCACTGCTCTTGGCGGTTCCCAAGTCTAGCCCTCTGCCACTTGAGCCACATTGCCATATGGATTTTTATATCTGTGTGATATTAAGGACTCAAACCTAGATCTTCATGGATGCTAGGCAAACACTCTACCACTGGGCCAAACTCTAAACCCCGATAAAGTATTTATAAATAGTCATCATCATCATATCAAAATATCCTTTCTCCTACAAAGAATGAACACTGATCTATGTCTGTAAGACTTTTTTTTATGTCACCAATGCTTCTGTGATTTTCCCACTTGCATTTTTACAGATGACAGCGCAGATATTAATCAGGAAGAAAAATAGATTAGGATACAGAAACCTAACAACGTTCTAGTAGATTGAAGTGAAAAATATGTGCAAGATGGCCTGGGTGTTTCATCTATTTGTAGAGTGCTTGGCTACCACACAAAAAGACTCCGGGTTGATTCTGCAGTACCATATCCATAGAAAACGCTGGGAGTGGTGCTGTGGCTTGGTGGGACAGCTATAACCCAAAGAAAGCCTAAGAACAATGGTCAGGCTCTGAAGTCAAGTCCTAGGACTAGCAAAAAAAATGTGCAAGAGGCAAAATGCAAGCTGAGAAGGCACTGCGAAGCAAAATGTCTTGTGAAGGGTAAGGGGAATAGTGACAGTTAAGTTTGCATCTTACCTCCTAAGAAAGGCTCTTTGAGCCTGAGACCAGGCTAGCACTTACGCCTAGTTAATGACTTGGAATTTGAACAAAAAGGTGTGCTGTTTACTACATCCATATATGAGGTGGGAAGGGAGATTCAGCCTCCAGTATGTCTTTGGGGAGGTCTTCTGTGAGCAAGGAGCTTTGGTCATTGGGCCTTGAAAGGTGACCCTACCTCCCTCACAATGGAACAGAATATGGAACCCTGGTAACCAAGCCACTGTATGTGACAACCAGCTCAAGCCAGCTCCCTTGGCCTGTGGCTCAGGAACCAGAAAGATGTTGCTGTGCTGTTGCCAAAGGTCAGGAGGCTCGCATCTCAGGCATGAGAGATATGGATCTCTCACTTGAAGAAGTAGATTCTGGACCAGTGCCAAGCCAAAATTCCCGTATATCAGGCATTTCTCTAGGAAGAAAGCCAGGAAACTCCAGGGCAACTCAGATGAGGTATATTGAGAGGAAACCTATTTGAACCCATCATCCTGCCCACACACTACAACCTTCTTGTGTGCTTTCAAGTGACTATACTGAGATTAGAGTGTGTCATTTCCAATCTACTCTATTACAATTCCTCAGTGTGAAGTGTGGTCCCATTCCTACGTTTGAAATATCCACTGTTTTGCCAACATAGTGTGAAGGTAAGTCAGCTCAGACTCTGAATGAGCCTTGTAACCTATGGATCCTGGAGGAAGGCCTGTTGGAGATGCTGCTGACAAAGCTGATTCCTGCCTACCAGAAAGGTCATCTCTTTTATGTGAGAAACTTCCTGCACAATTTCAAATAGTGGAGGACAATGTAATAGTTGCTAGAAATTGTCTTGAAAAAGTGAGTGTTCCCCCTCCAAACCCAGGTTTGCTCACCCCTCCTGGCCAAGTCTTGGAATACTTGGCTCCTCTCTGAGCCTGTTTGGTTCACTGCGGTGTTCACAGGGGAGCTAAGCATGATACAAGTGCACAAACTACTTTATTATGACTGGGATACCATGCCATTTCATTTCCCTCACAAGCTACTGGAGTCTCAACAGTGTGCTTACTGAGAAGTTGGATTTCAGGCATGAGTAAGTGGCTCCCAACTGCAGCCCTCACCTAGGTGACATCCTAGGAAATCCCATTTCCCAGTAAGAAATGAGGTGTCAGTACTAATGGCGGAGGCCTGTGAAATACTGGAGTCAGAGGAAAAGCTGGGGGTGAATCACTTTTGAGCCATCAGGGAGGGATTGTGATAGCTTTGCCTGTTAGAACCTGAAAGCATTTACATTTTGGTGTGTGGTCCAGTGCTGCCACTTGAACCTGAACCCAGGTCTAAATGCCATCCCTTTGGTGTTCAAAAATTAGCACTGTACCATTTGAGTCATAGGTCAAGTTCTGGCTTTTTGCTGCCTAATTGAAGACAAGTGCCTTTAGACTTTTACTGACTAGACTGGCTTTCCACTGTGATCTTCAGAGCTCAGCCTGCTGGGTGGATAAGATTAGAGGAATGAACATTTAGTTCTTTATTTAGAGCATTCACTTATTGATATATTTAGAGCATTTACTTAGTTAATTTAAGGTGCGTTTACTTTGGACTGATGCATAGAGGCCTCTCTCAGAAGCTTCTGGAAGTGGGGTGTAAAAGTCATCCTGTTCTCGAGTGTCTCTTACCCCCCTCCCAGCACATCAGTGCGCATCTCTGCAGGACAGCCACAGCATTAGAGTCCTTCAAGAAAGGGGCTTTGGTAGAAAGCTCAGGATGGAGAGAGAAGGCTCTCACTTTCCTTGTACCGAATGTGCCCACAGCATCATGTGTTCCATCTATACGATGTGAATGGACTTCTACCCCACTGATTTCTACGAGTTCAAGAACTGCCACAACCTGACACAACTCAAGCTCTATATGCCGGCTTTGGACCTGCTCTTCTAAACACATAGTTTTTGACCAGCTGGAGGAATGTGCGACCAGTAAGACCAAGAAAAAGTAGAAGTCCTGGTGTGGGTGCCTCAGAGCCTGTGAGTAGGAAGCCCATGTGGTCTAGATATTGGTTGGCCCTTACTTCTACAGAGCTTGGCAAAATGCCCTTTATGGGTGGTGTCAGCCAGGTAATGTCTGTCCCCTGAAAGGACTCGGGAATAAGCACTCATTAGAAAGACCCTACACCTCCTCAGAGTTCTGTGCAAACTCCAGTTCTACAGGTTCCTCCATTAGATCCTCATGGAAGTTGAGTGACACTTCAACTTTCAGAGTCCACTCTGTACTTATTTCCATTCTTAGGTTTGGGTCATCGTGGAAGAGCTTATCCTGAACTCCGGATGAAAAACCCACCAGTGGAGCTGGTGACTGATTGAGACAGTGAATCATCACTGCACTCCAGAAAGCATGGGCCTTCTGTAGAAATTACCAAACAGGTTTAGAGTCCTGTGGATATACCTTTTGCTCTGAACCCCATGTGTGACACAGTTGAACCTGCAGATACTATGGAGGAAATAAAAGAGCAGCCAGATTTCCATCCGTTTCCTTTCACACTCCACCCAGAGTCAGTCCATCTGAGTCAGAGTAACACTCCACTTATTGTGCAAGCTGAAGGGGCACACGCTGGGCTCATGGAAAATGTCCCCATGGGAAGTAGCAAGTGTACTCTCAATACTGGATTCATTGGAGGAAAATGAATCCATCCTCACAGAATATCCAGACCCATCCATCTCACTAAAAGAGACTCAATCTCCATTCGACAAACCACAATCTATCCCCCTCTTAACTCAGGAAGGACATTCTGTTTCTCATGAGGAAGGAGACCCTTCTGAGGACTTTGAAGTAGAATTACTGTCTGAAGGCAACTTGGAGGCCAGTCTGGATTTAGAGCTTCCCTGTCCCCTTCCTAAAAAGACATTTCTTTATCTTGCTCTCTTTATTCTTGTCAAGTATTCATTGTATTTACTTTGCTAACTATTAAACTCTCATTGTTAATATTATGGTGTGCAGTTCTTCAGTCCTTATTATACTGTGTTTTATTTTCCACTTATAATGTGAGACCTCAGACACCTAGGTCCTGGGTGGGCCAAAAACCAGACAGGTCTGGTCCCATAGAAGACAACCTTACTGGATATACAGGGAACTATGAAATGCATGGAATCACCCGGAATCCAGGCCAGGCCTCCATGGAAAGACAAGTCAGCTACCAACGCTTAAGGACAGAGCAGATGCCTGGAAATGTGTTTTGTCAGTCGGGAGAAGTGCCAGAGTAACTGTAATATTATGTGGGACTCTGTTCTGTGAGTTCAAGTCTATTTATATATCCATTGTGCTTTGTACAAATATTTAAGAAAATTAAAACTCCACAATAGCATGAAAAATCTACTTTGGCTTTGAATGTGGCCTAGTTGTAGAGTGCTCGCCTAGTATACAAGAAGACCTTGATTCAATTCCTCGGCACTGCATACACAGAAAAAGCAGATGGGGCACTGTGGCTCAGGTGTCAGAGTGCCACCCTTGAACAAATGTGGCCAAGGACAGTTCCTGGTCCCTCAGTTCAAGCCCCAGGACTAGCCAAACAAGAAATCATACCATTTTCCACACATTTGGAAATAAATCTGTTTTATCTAACCCTACTTCTTTTTTGCCAGTCCAGGGTGTGTGCCACCAAGCCAAACTACTGGCCCTCAACCTTACTATTTTTAATCATTTAATTTTTTTACATAATCATTTCATGCTGTCTGTATTGATACCATAAACATTATGCTTAGTGTAATAATGTTAAAGGTAAAACATAAGAAATTAATAACTAAAATAACTGTTTTATTAGTTTTATAGCATTACTACAATTTTATGAGAAAAAATACCTAGAATGTTTATTTTAGAGTTCAAGCAGTCCATTTTGATAAATATATCAACCTACATCATTTCTTTGAACACATTTTAAACTATTTTTTTCAGGAATGAAAATACATATATATTTGTTGTAAATGAAATTTATGACTTGGGGGGAAGGGAAAGAGAAAAGGGTGAGAGGGTAACAGTGTTTACAAGAAATGTACTCATTACATATGTAACAGCAATCTCTTTATATACCACCTTGACAACAAATTTTTTGAAAAGTACAATAAGTTTTAATGTCTACTTTGGGCAGAATTTTTTTTTGCCAGTACTGTGCTTAGACTCAGGACGTGAGCACGATCCTTGTTTTTGTTTTTGTTTATTCTTAAGGCGCAAGTTCTATCACATGTGCCACAGCACCACTTTTATCTTTTTTTATCTATGATGTGCTGAGGAATTGAACTTGGGTCTTCATTCATGCTCGGCAAGAAATCTTCCACTAGGCTTAACTTATGGCCCCAGTGGGAAGGAAGTTTTCCATAAAATATGTAGGAAATATGTCCACTAAGGAAAAGACATCAAAAATAGAAGAAAAATTATATACTTAGATAACGACATGCCAGTATTATGGCAGATCTCTGTAATTCTAGCATCAAGAGTGGCCTATTTGGACCGGGAGTTGGCTGGCTGAAGTAAAGTGCTATCCTTGAGCAAGCCCTAGGACAGTGCTCTGGCCATGAGTTGAAGCCATAGGATATGCAAAAAATAATAATTTAATGCCCGTGACGGGTGGCTCACCCTGGTAATCCTAGCTACCCTGGAGGATCGAGGTTCAAAGACGGCCCAGGCATAAAAATCTGTGAGAATCTTATTTCCAAATAATCCAGAAAATTCAAAATGACAATGTGCCTCAAGTGGTAGAGCTCTTGCCTTGAGCTGAAGAGCTTAAGGTAAACATCCAGGCCCAGAGTTCCAGCCCCATGATTGAAAAATGGAAAAAGAAAAAGAAAGCCCTTATCTAAGGCTGGAGTGCACACTAGTGGTAGTTTGCTTGCCTAGTATGCACAAAGCCCTGTGTTCAATTACTCTGTACCACTTACACCAAAAAAAAGCTGGAAATGATCTCAGAAGGTTGGGTTCTGAGGATCACAGTTCAAAGCCAGGCCAGACACTAAAGTCCATGAAACTGTTACTTCCACTTAAGCACCAGAAAACAAGAAGTGACACTGTGGCTCAAGGTGTTTAAGGTTGTAGCCTTGAGCTGAAGAGCCCAGGGACACTGCCCAGGTGCACAATTAAAGTCTTACAACCAAAGAGAGAGAGAGACAGAGACAGAGACACAGAGAGACAGAGAGAGAGAGACAGACAGACAGACAGGCAGACAGACAGAGACAGACAAAGACAGAGAGACAGAGACAGAGACATCAAACAGTCAGGCACTGCTGGCTGAAGTGTGTAATTCTAGCTACTATGGAGGCTGAGATTGGAGGATCTTGGTTCAAAGCCCAAAGCCAGCCTGGACACATATGTTTGTGAGACTTACATCACCAATTAACTACCAGAAACCAAAAATGGAGCTGTAGAGGAAGAGTGCTAGCCTTGAACTGAAGAGCTCAGGGACAGTGTCCAGGCCCAAAGTCCAAGCACCATGACGAATCAATAATAAAAAAAGAAGATAGCTAATAGTAATGATGAATAATTTTGTGCTGGGAGTTTGGCCTAGTGGTAGAGTGCTTGCCTAGCATGCACGAAAACCTGGGTTCAATTCCTCAATACCACATACATAGAAAAATGCTGGAAGTGGTGCTGAGGCTGAAGTGGTAGAGCCCTAGCCTTGAGAAAATATAAGGACAGTGCTCAGTCCCTGAGTTCAAGCCCAGGACTGGCCAAATCAAAAGTAGTAGAGCACTGGCATTGAACTGAAGATCTGAGGAACAGCCCAGGCACAGAGTCCAAGCACCGCAAACAACAACAACAAAATCTATGAAATGGCAGTGGTGGTTTTAAGCTAAGCAAAAATAGAGTAGAAACTGGTAAAATACATATTTGTGTGTAAGCAAAATAGCCAGACTTATGCATTAGAACAGGATAGCAACTTGAAAAAAATTTTGTTTTCCATCTCACTAGGTCCTGTCTCTTAACTTATTCAAGTAAGTAAAATGCTGGGTTTTATAATCATTGCTCTGAATATTAGAAAATCATAATATCTCTCATTAACCAACAAAGACCAGGAACTGGGGCTTCGTTCAAATGGCAGAGTATCAGGCAAGAGAAGAAAAAATTGAAGTAAGAACTTGAAGTTCTTGATCCAGAACCTGCATAGTAACAGAGCAGCAGCCTGGTGATGGTACCTCACACCTATAATCTTAGCTACTCAGGAGGCTAAGATCTGAGAATCAAAGTTTAAAGCCAGCCAAAGTACCCAGTTAACTGCCAGAAAAACCAGAAGTGGCACTGTGGCTCACAGATTAAAGCACTAGCCTTGAGCTGAAGAGCTCAGGGACAGTGCCCAGGCCCAGAGTTCAAGCCCCACAATGGACAGAAATCAAACAAGCAAACAAAACTCACAAAGAAGCCTGCAGACCACAGTGGTTCTGCTGACTCTCTTCTCTATGGGGATCAGGAAACATTTCACTTTTTCTGTCTCTTCCCATCTCAACATTCATACTAAAATAAGACTGTGTTGAAAGTTTCAATTTATAAAAATGTTTTTCATGAAGCACCCTGAAATATTCATCGCTTATATCTCAATTGAAGATAGTTGATTTGGGGCTGCATTGGTAGAGTGCTAGCCTTGAGCAGAAAAGGTCAGGGATAGAGCTGAAGCACTCAGTTGAAGACCCAGTGCCAACACACAAAAGAAATATGCACTTTATACATATTTTCTAATTTCTTAATGAATTTTTCAGTCTGTATAAATATAGGGTACATTCCTTGTTACTTAAGTAAGATTGCTCTTTTTTTTCTTTTTGCCAGTCCTAGGGCTTGGACTCAGGGCCTAGACATTTTCGTTGGACTCGCTTGCCAACGTGAGTACTCTGCCTCTTGAGACACAGCGCCACTTCTAGCTTTTTTCTGAGTATGCGGTACCGGTGAATAGAACCTAGGTCTTCATGCATTCTAGGTGAGCACTCTACCATTAGGCTACATTCCCAGGCAGTGAGATTCCTCTTACAGTCCTTGTATGTTCACAGAGTTTGATCTCACACACTGTAGGGCCCTGGTTGGCTTTGTCCTGTGATCCTAAGCCCTGAGCCTCCTAAGTAGCTGAAATTAAGTTGTGAGCCAGCATGATGGCTTCCATTCTTTTTTCTACAAAAATATATGTAGTTATCTAAAATATATCTATAGCTGAAAAAAATGAATCTCTCCCAAACAAATCTTCAAAGAAACAACCATCCTATTAAAAGGTGGGCTAAAGACTTAAAAGAGTATTCTCTGAAGAAAAAATTAACATGGGCTTTAGACACATGAAGAAATGCTCCATATCTCTAGCAATAAGGGAAATGAAAATCAAAACAACTTTGAGATTCCACCTGACTCCAGTCAGAATGGCCATTATCAAAAAATCTATTAAGAGATACTGGTGGGGAAGTGACCAGGGGGGATCACACCTACACTGTTGGTGTGAGTGTAAACTCGTTCAACCACTAGGGAAAGCAGTGTGGTGGTTCCTCAAAAGACTGAACATAGAGCTCCCCTATGATCCAGCAAATCCACTACTTGGCATCTACTCAATTGTCCAGAAAATAGGGCATACTAAAGCCACTAGCACAATGATGCTCATTGCAGCACTATTTACCATAGCAAAGATATGAAACCAACCCAGATGCCACTCAGTAGATGACTGAATCAAGAAGATGTGGTACTTATACACAATGGAATGCTATGCTGCCATCAGAAGGAATGACATCGCCCCATTTGTAAGGAAATGGGAAGACTTGGAAAAATTCATATTAAGTGAGAGCAAGCCAGACCCAAAGAAACATAAGCTCAATGGTTTCCCTCATTTGTAATAATTAGTTCACATCTAGGACTCTCCTAGCAGAGGATTACAATAACTCAAAAACCTAGGTATATAAGGTCATATAGGATGAGACTAAATGAAAGGTCTCTAGGATATGGGAACAAGAGCTATATCTTGTGTCATCATTGCGCTTAATCTTGTGTGATTTTTGTCCTTAATCTACTATGTTATTTCTCATCCCTTATTTTGCCCTTTGGTTAATGTCAGATTGTTACTGTATCTGATTTTTTCCCTGGCATATTTATATATGTTTATTTGTTTATGTCAAATAGGAAAGGGAAGGGGGGAAACAAGATGATTGGGAAGGGGAGGGGAGAGGGAACTGGGGACAAAAACATGTGGAGTGGAATAAATGTGTGAGAAGTAATGCAGTCCACACCTGTAAATGTAATCGTAACCCCTTTATACATTACCCTGAAAATAAAAAAGAGACTATAAAAATATCTGTAGAAAATGAGGCTGGATGATGGAAACAACCAGATGCCCTACTACAAAAAATGTGATACACACACACACACACACACACAATGGAATGATACATAGCCAACCGACAAGATAAAATAATGGCATTCTCGGGGAAGTGGATGAAAAGGAAAAAAATCATATTAAGTGAAGTAAGCCAAACTGAAAGAAACATAGGCCCAACAGTCTCCCTCATTTGTCAAATTCAGTAGAAACCTTCGGATCTGCTACCAGAGATTTACAATAGAACAAAATCTAGAGACGTCGTGACACATAGTATGACACTAAATGTAAGGACCTCCAAGATAAAGAAACAAAACTCATATAATGAGTGATTGTTGTCCTTAATGAACTATGTGATCTCTTATCTCTTTTGCTATCCCTTGGTTATATCATATTGTTACAATATTTCACCTTGTTTTCTGATATATTTCATATGTGCATAATTGGTTATTTGAAATTGGATAGGGAAGGGGGGAAATGAACATGATTAGGGGTAGGAGAAGGGAAATGGGGACCATATCATTACATGGGGTATCAAAGTTTGAGAAGTAATGCACCTTCTATCTGGTGAATATAATGTAACCCTTCTATAAATTACAATAAAAATAAATACATAAAAAGAAGATCTGCACAGAAAAAAATAATAATGACATTTTTGGGGTAGTGGATGAAATTAGAGTGAATCCTGTTGAGTGAGATAAGTCAACACCAAGGAACAACAGGTACATGGTATCCTTAATATATGGATATTAGTTTCAAACAGTAGTAGAGCGATGATTGAATAGTTGATACCCAAAGTTCTGGACATAATTTTGGAGATATAAACATAACTACATAGACATAAAAATCTAGGATAGACTATACACTCTATAGACATGTGTTTTATTATAGATTAATCTGTATCTATGACATACCAAGACTCAGCTTAATTTTTACTATATTCTAAAATTTAAGTGCCAGTGATTGTATAGCGATTCCTTTCTTGAATACTTGTTGGTTAAACAT
This sequence comes from Megascapheus bottae, assembly GCF_031878675.1. Classification (NCBI taxonomy): domain Eukaryota; kingdom Metazoa; phylum Chordata; class Mammalia; order Rodentia; family Geomyidae; genus Megascapheus; species Megascapheus bottae. Next base: position 4,727,671 of record NW_028327804.1, on the reverse strand, counting down.
GACATTTGAAATATGATGTAAAATTCAATGTTAATAAATATTTTTTAAAAAAGAGGCTAGAGGTAAATATCACTAATGTACTTGCTCTAAGTGGTACAGAAATTTTCTTAATGAATCAAAGGGTTTTATTACATCTTTATGCAATTATTTTAGTTATGAGTGTTCTACACTCAATGCTGCTTCTGGAAAAATGATATAGATGACTGTGTAGATGGTATGAAGACATACTGGCCTAAACGTAGAATAAAGCATTGGTAAGTGGCTGTTAGCTGTCCAGATTCTACTGGAATATGTGGAATGAATTTATTAAGCACAATGCAGGCTCTTAGTCAGATCAGGATCAAGATTATGTGGTTCCATGAGATGAATGAGGAAAGATCAGAAAAATCTACTAAGATATCCAGATATACTTTTGAAACTAAGGTATCTGGACTCCTTTTTTTTTCTTTCTTGGTGGGGAGCTTGAACTTTGGACCTGAGCAAGGTCTCTTAGTTCTTTTTCCTCAAGGCTAATGCTGTACCAGTTTTAGCCACAACTCCACTTAGTTTTTGGGTGGATAAGTGGAGAGAAAAATCTTACAGTTTTTTTTGTTGTCGTTTTTTTGCTTGCAAAGGCTTTGAATCACCTTCTCCCTGGCTAGTAGAATGACAATTATGACCCTCCAGCGCCTGGCTAGTGATTTTTTGAAAATTGACTTTCTTCAAATCACGTAACTGGTTCCTAGCAAAGTTTTGAAGCCTGACTTAAATGTGACAGATTTTTGTCACTTGGAGACACTCTGTGCTGAACGTTAGAAATCTACCTGCTGAGTCACAGTGGCACTTCCAGTTTTTGTTTATGTGGTGCTGAGGAATGGAATCCAGGGTTTCATACATGCTAGGCAAGCTTCATTTTCAGCCCAAGGTTTTATGTTTTGTTTTTTCAGTGTTGTTGCTTCTAAGGTACTGTATGATGTTCTTTCATTCTCTTTGCTTTTTACCTCTTTTCTTCTTTTTCCCTTTAGTTTTATTCTCTGTAGTCACTGTGTTGAATTCGGGTACCCTGTGTCTTGTACATAGGTTTATGTGATTTGGGGAATGGAGAGGGTATAATAAAATGGTAAAAAAAAAAAACAAAGGAAAAAGGGTGAACCAATTGAACAGTGATACTTGGAAGACACTAAATGGAAATGAACTGAACAATCTGGGTGGAGAGGGCGCTGAGGGTAGGAAAACAGAGAAAAATGAGGGAGGGGATAACAATTTTCTTAAGAAATGTGTTCATTACTTATGTAACCGTATGACAAATATATATTGACTTAACAAAAAAAATTAACTTAAAAAATAATTTAGCCGGGTATGGTGGCTCACACTTGTAAATGTAGCTACTCAAGAGGCTGGGATCCAAGGATAGCAGTTCAAAGTCAGCCTGGGCACTGAAGTCCATGTGACTCTTATCTCCAATTAACCACCAGAAACCCAGAAGTGGCCCTATGGCTCAAGGGATAGGGCAGTAGTCTTGAGCTGAAAAGCTCAGTGACAAGACCCAGGTGCAGAATTGCAGTCCCATGACTTGAATGATGAATGATACTAGCCAGGCTCTGTGCGCTCACACTTGGAATCCTATCTACACAGAATCAGGTTTGATTCCAGCCCAAACAAATTGCATGATATTCTGATTTACAGTTCATTACCAAAAATCTGGAAGAGGAGCTGTGGATCAAGTGGTAGAACACTAGCCTGAAGCAAAAAAAGAACTTTTAAGGACAGTTCCCAGGCACTGGGTTCAAGTCCCAGGACTTGCATAAAACGAACAAAATGTGACGCTGAATCCTCCATCATTTGGTGTTATAGTTCAATATTCTTGATATGCGTCTTAGAAATTAAGTCCCTAGCAAATACTCTGCCCTGAAATTCTGCTTCATAGCTGATTCATAGAATTTCAGCATCATTACTATCACCTTCCAGTTAGCATAGCAGTCTACTACTGAAAATTTGAAGAAAACTTTTGAGTAATCCTAATAAATCTGTGTATCATCTGCACACACATCAAATCAGCAGCAGCTATGATCTACTATTATCTAAATGTATTTAATCCCTTCTTGAGTTAATGAGCCTTAAAGAGTAAAACATATGAAATAGTTATGAAACTAACAGTCACCATTCTTCTACCTAATATTGTAATATAAGTTTATAAATGCAAGGACTATTCTGAAGTGTGCAGAAGATAGCTTCTAATTATAATATTCTCATGAATATAGTTTTTAAGAAACATGTTGCTTCCTTTGGGAAAGCAAAGGCAAGGAAAAATGATATAAGTAAGTTCCCTATTTATCAGAAGGAAAATACTATTGGGTTTAGATCAACTTCATTCATTCCGTGCTGATGAAACAAATATTTGCAATTCCTGAGGCCAATCACTTCATTGTGATGCACAATCAGCCAGGTTAGATCAATCTTCCAAAAAAGGAAAGGAACAAATGAGAAGCAATTAAGGTTTCCAAAATGAACCAGGTGGTGGTGGCAGCTCACACTTGTAATTCTATCTATTCAAGGCCTGAAATCCAAGGATCTGGATCTGGATTAAGTCTGTCTGGGATGAAAATATTCCTGTCTGAAACATCATCTCTGTTATCAGAGCCCAGCTGAAACACTCTGCCCAACAGGTTCCAAACACCAAAGTCCATCTCCTATCTAAAATACTAGCAAACGTACTCACACATTATTTCCTCTTTGGGAGATAGTTGAAACATGTACCAGAAACATTTCCCTGGCTTCAGAGTGGAAGTGGAAATATATACTCACTAGAAGCCCATCTAGAAAATTACAGTCAATCATTTTTCCTCACATCTTGTTAGTTAAATTGAACAATCAGTGTTTGGATCAGAAGCGATGTGTATGAGCATACAGGTTGTAAAAGTATTGTAATCTTAGCTACTCAAGATATTCTGAGACCTGAGGATTCCAGTTCAAAATCAGCCATGCAATAAATTCCATAAGATTTTTACCTCTAATTAACCAGCAAAAAACAGAGCGTTGAATTGTGCTTAAAATGCCACAGGCTTAAGCTTTGCATAAAAGTGCTAATGGGTAGCATTCAGGATCCCACTCTCTCCACTCCTTTTTAACATAGTACTAGAATTCCTAGGCAGTGCAATAAGGCAAGAAGCAAGCATAAAGGGGATCCAAGTAGGGATCCTCTTTGCAGATGACATGATTCTGTATTTAAAGAATCCTATAGACTCTACTCCCAAGCTCCTTGAGCTGATTCAAAGGTTTGGAAGGGTAGCAGGCCATAAAATCAACCCTAACATATCAACTGCCTTCCTTTACACCAACAGTGAGAGGAACGAGGCAATAATCAGGAAAGAAAAAGGAGAAGCCATAAAGGAGGCCATAATAAAGATTTTTCAAAGAAAGATGGATGAGTTCATAGAATCCACAAGTAAAAACGGGACCATACTCCAGCAAATGTCCAAAGAAAATAAAGCTACTGAGCTAACCACTCAAAAGGAAATCAAGGAGATAAAGAAATCCATACATGATCTAAAAGAAGAGATGCAAGGCATCAAAAGTGAGCAATTAGAAGCAAGGGCGATGAAAAACAAAGTAGATAGCTTTGATAGCAGGTTAGACAATGCAGAGGAGAGAATTTCTGGGGCTGAAGATAATTTAGTTATTATAGAGAAAGAACAGAAAATGAGTCAATCCAAATCTAGGAAAATTGAGAGAGCGCTTCAGGAGGTCCAAGATACAATTAGGAAGCCTAACTTAAGGCTAGTTGGTATTGAGGAGGGCGTGGAGAAAGAGGTCAATGGTATTGGAAATATACTTCAGGGAATCATCTCAGAGAATTTCCCAAATATCCAGAAGGGCAGGCCCATCCAGATACGAGAAGCTTTTAGAACCCCAAACAGACCTGACCAGAAAAGAACATCCCACCGCCACATTGTGATCCGAACTGGATCAATAGAAACGAAAGGAAAGATCCTAAAGGCAGCCAGGGAAAAGGGATCAGTAACCTATAAAGGCAAACCAATCAGAATAACCCCAGATTTCTCAGCAGAGACCATGCAAGCACGAACTGACTGGAAGCATATATGTCATGCCCTTAAATCAAATAATTACCAACCAAGAATATTGTAGTCAGCTAAGCTCTCATTCATAACTGAGGGAACAATAAAAACATTCCATTCCAGGGAAAAGCTGCAACAATATGTCAAAACAAAACCAACACTACAGAGAATTCTCAAAGATGCTCTATACATAGAAAACCAAAATAAATGCAATATAGGGAAAGAAATGGCACCTAAACAGCATACCATCTAAGGACCACAAGAACTGTCAAGACACAGGCCCTACTAAAAGCTTTTCAAAATGGTAGGAACTAATAAATATCTCTCAATCCTAACTCCCCATATCAATGGACTTAATTCTCCAATTAAACGGCATAGGCTGTCTAGTTGGATCAAAAAGCAAGAGCCATCGTTCTGCTGTCTTCAAGAGACACATCTTACCCAAAAACAATCATCTTTTGAAAGTGAGAGGTTGGAATAAACTCTATCAAGCTAACTGCCCCCATAAACAGGCTGGAGTTGCCATCCTCATATCAGATACGATAGACTTCAAACTAAAATTAGTAAGAAAAGACAAAGAAGGTTACTACATACTACTGAAGGGATCTTTCCTCCAGGATGACATAACGATCCTAAATATTTGCACACCCAATCCCGGAGCTCCAAACTTCATCAAGCAAACTTTACTTACACTGAAACCATACATAGATGGAAATACAGTGATTGTTGGTGAGGTTAACACACCACTCTCACCTATGGACAGATCAACAAGGCAAAACTCAACAGAGAAACCTTAGAACTGAACAACTATATAGGCCAACTAGATCTAACAGACATCTGCAGAATATTCCACCCAGTAAGAACACAATATACGTTTTTCTCAGCAGCACATGGAACATTTTCCAAAATAGACCACATCTTAGGCCATAAAACAAACCTGGACAGACTCAGAAACACTGAAATTATTCCATGCACACTCTCAGACCATAAAGGCATCAAATTGGAGCTAAACACATATCTGCACCAACAAAAACCCTGTAACTCATGGAGACTGAACAACACATTGTTGAATCAAAAACAATGGGTAATCGAAGAGATCAGAACAGATATCCAACTGTTTATGAAATTTAACAATAAGGAGCACACAAATATCAACTCCTTAGGGACACAACAAAGGCAGTACTCAGAGGAAAATTTATATTGCTGAGTGCCTCCAACAGCAAGTTGGAAAAATGGCAAACCAACTAGTTAATGTCTCACTTTAGCCTCCTGGAAAAAGAGCAACAAACCAACCCTAAACCCATTAGGAGAAAGCAAATTATTAAAATCAAAGCAGAATTAAATGATTTGGAATAAAAAAAACCTATAGAAAGAATCAACAAAACAAGGAGTTGGTTCTTTGAAAGAATTAACAAATTTGACAAGCCCTTAGCAAATCCTACCAAAAAAACAAGAGAGCATATCGAAATAAACAAAATCGCAGATGAAAATGGTAATATCACGACAAAAATTACCAAGATCCAGAATATCATGAGGGAATACTTCTCAAACCTTTACGCCAACAAATTTGAGAATCTAGAAGAAATGGATGAATTCCTAGACAATATTAACATACCCACACTGAACCAAGAAGAGCTAACCCAACTCAACAGGCCTATTTCAAGCTCTGAAATAGAAATGGAAATTAGACAACTTCCACTTAAAAAGAGCCCAGGGCCAGATGGATTCACAGCTGAACTCTATAAGGTCTTCAAAGCAGAGCTCACACCAATACTCCTCAAGCTCTTCAACGAAATTGAAAATGAAGGTTGTTTACCAAATTCATTCTGTGAAGCCAGTATATCCCTCATCCCCAAACCAGACAGAGATTCATCAAAGAAAGAGAACTATAGACCCATTTCTTTGATGAACATCGATGCAAAACTTCTCAACAAAATACTGGCCAACCGTCTACAACAACTCATCAAAAAATTATACACTATGATCAAACTGGATTCATCACAGGGAGGCAAAGCTGGTTCAACATACACAAATCAACTAATATAATTCAACACATCAACAGGAGCAAGGACAAAAATCACATGATTGTCTCAATAGATGCGGAAAAGGCATTTGACAAGATCCAAAACCCCTTTATGTTAAAAGATGTGGAGAAACTAGGACTCCATGGAACATTTCTCAATGTAATAAAGGCTGTGTATGAGAAACCCACTGCTAGTATTATACTTAATGGTGAAAATCTAAAGCCATTCCCTCTAAAATCCGGAACGAGACAAGGATGCCCACTCTCTCCACTCCTTTCTAACATAGTACTAAATTTCCTAGGCAGTGCAATAAGGCAAGAAGCAAGCATAAAGGGGATCCAAGTAGGGAAAGAGGAAATAAAACTATCCCTCTTTGCAGATGACATGATTCTGTATTTACAGAATCCTATAGACTCTACTCCCAAGCTCCTTGAGCTGATTCAAAGCTTTGGAAGGGTAGCAGGCCATAAAATCAACCCTCACAAATCAACTGCCTTCCTTTACACCACCAGTTAGAGGAACGAGGCAATAATCAGGAAAGAAACTCCTTTCACAATAGCCTCAAAGAAAATAAAGTACCCAGGAATTAGCTTAACTAAGAATGTAAAGGACCGTTTAGATGAAAACTTTAATACCCTAAAAAAGGAAATTAAAGCAGAACTAAGGAAATGGAAAAACCTCCCATGCTCCTGGATTGGAAGAATCAACATTGTGAAAATGACAATCTTGCCAAGGGCTATCTACAAATTCAATGCAATACTCATCAACATCCCAATGTCATTCTTTAAAGAAATAGAAGAGGCAATTCAAAATTTCATATGGAATAATAAAAGACCCCGTAAGCAAAAACACTTCTTAGCAGAAAAAACAGCGCTGGAGGAATTTCAATTCCAAACTTTAGACTCTATTACAGGCTATAATTCTCAAAACAGCTTGGTACTGGCACAAGAACAGGCCTGAAGTCGATTGGAATAGAACTGCGGACACAGATATTAAACCACAGACCTATGGCCACCTAATCTTTGACAAGGGAACCAAAAAAATATAATGGAAGTGAGGTAGCCTCTTCAACAAGTTGTGCTGGCAGAACTGGTTAAGCACCTGCAGAAAACTAAAGATGGATCCTTCTTTGTCACCTTGCACTAGAATTAACTCCAAATGGATCAAAGACCTGGAGGAAAAGGTTACACAGTGAAAAGTTTATAGGAGGAATAGGAGATACACTAGGCCTCCTTGGCACAGGTCGAAACTTTCTTAATAAGGACCAAGAATCACAACAAATCAGAGAAAGGCTGGATAAGTGGGACTGCATTACTGCAGAGTTTTTGTATGGCAACGGATATAGCAAGTAAACTAATCAGGAAGCCTACAGAGTGGGAGAAGATCTGCTCCAACCAAACAACGGACAAAGGCCTCATATCTAAAATATATCAACAACTCAAAAAATTGAATCACTCCAAAACTAACCTCCAAAGTAACACCCATCCCATTAAAAAATGGGCCAAAGACTTAAAGAGAGTCTTCTCTGAAGAAGAAACAAAATGGCCTATGGACACATGAAGAAATGCTCCACATCTCTGGTCATAAAAGAAATGCAAATCCAAACAATTCTAAGATTCCACCTCACTCCAGTTAGAATGGCCAGGATCAGGACAACGAATGACAACAGATGCTGAAGGGGATGTGGCCAGGAGGGATCACTACTACACGGTTGGTGGGAGTGCAAACTCATTCAACCACTATGGAAAGCAGTGTGGCAGTGCCTCAGAAGGCTAAACATAGAACTCCCCTATGACCCAGCAATTCCACTACTTGGCATTTACCCAACAATCCAGAAACAAGGGCATACTAAACCCACTAGCACAACAATGTTCACTGCAGCGCTATTCACCATAGCAAAGATATGGAACCAACCCAGATGTCCCTCAGTTGATGAGTGGATCAACCAGTTGTGGTATTTGTACACAATGGTATTCTATGCTGCTGTCAGAAAGAATGACATGGCCCCATTTGTTAGGAAATGGAAAGACTTAGAACAAATCATATTAAGTGAAGTAAGCCAGACTCAAAGGAACTTAGGCTCAGTGGTTTCCCTCATTCGTCATAATCAGTAGAAACCTTGGGCTCTACTAGCAGAGATTTGCAATAGAGCAAAAGGCCATATATAAGGCCATGTAATGTGAAGCTAAGTGAAAGGACCTCCAGGATATTGAAACAAAAGCCACATAATGAATGATTGTTGTCCTTAATATACTATGTTGTCTCTCATCTCCTTTGCTGTCCCTTGGTTATCCCATATTGGTATAGTATATCACTTTGTTATCTGATATATTGAATTTATTTGTATTTGGATATTTGAAATTTGATAGGGAATGGGGGAAAACCAAGACGGGTGGGGCGTGTGGGGTTGGAGGGAAATGAGTACCAAGACATGTGAAAGGGTATCAATGTATGTGAATTAATGCACCTTCCACCTGGCAAATATCATGTAACCCTTTTACTAATTACAATAAAAAAATTTTAAAAAAAAGAATGTGGTAATGTGTTAGGAGGATGATGGGGTCAAATACATTTCTTCTTAGAAATATACCTCATCTGGTTGCCCTGGATGTTCCTGGCCTTCTTCTTGGAGAAAGGCCTGTTATACTGGATTTGTGGCTTGGCAATGATCTAGCATGTACATCTTCGAGTAAGACAGACACAACTTCCATGCCTGAGACTCGAGTTTCCTGACCTTTGGCAACAGCACAGCAACATCTTTCTTCCTCCTAAGCCAGAGGCCAAGTGAGCTGGCTTGAGTTGGTTGTTAGTTACTGTGGCTTGGTTACCAGGGTTCCATATTCTGTTCCATTGTCAGGGAGGCAGGGTCACCTTTCAGGGCACAATGACTAAAGATCCTTGCTCACAGAAGACCTCACCAAAGACATACTGGAGGCTGAATCTCTCCTCCAATCTCACAGTATACATGTGGATGTAGTAAACAGCACACCTTATTTGTCCAATCCCAATATCTTCTACTAAGCCCAACTACCAGTCTGGTCTCAGGCTCAAGAAGCCTTTCTTAGGTAAGATCCAAACTTAAGGGTCAAAATTGCCCTCATCCTTTACAAAACATTTGCTTCACAGTGCCTTCTCTGCCTGCATTTTCCCCTTGTCAAATTTTTTTGTTTTTGCTAGTCTTTGGACTTGCCTCAGAGTGTGAACATTGTTCCTGGGCTATCTTTAGGCTTTAGCTGTCCACCGAGCCACAGCACCACTTGCAGCGTTTTCTATGTATGTGGTAATGAGGAATCAAACCTGGGTCTTTTTGCGTGGTAGCCAAGGACTCTACCACTAGGTCAAACACACAGGGCATCTTGCACATATTTTTGACGTCAATCTACTAGGATATTATTAGGTTTCTGTATCCTAATCAATTTTTTCCTGATGATTAGCTTTGCTGTCATGTGTAAAAAAAAATGCAAGAGGGAAAAACACAGAAGAATTAGTGAAATTAAAAAAAAACATTACACACATAGATAAGTGTTCACTCTTTGTAGCAGAAAGGATATTTCGATATGATGATGATGACTTTATAATTACTATGTCAGAGTTGAGAGTTTGGCATAGTGATAAAGTGCTTGCCTAGCATCCATGAAGATCTGGGTTTGATTGCTCAGTATCACATAGATAGAAAATCTAGATGTGGCACTGTGGCTCAAGTGGCAGAGGGCTGGACATGAGAAAACCCGAGGACCGTGCTCAATCCCTGAATTCCAGCCCCAAGACTGGGGCTGGAAAGGTAAAAGGAAATAAAAATGCTGTTTAAGAGCTAATTCACTCACAGAATTGGCTTCTGAAATCTTCGCTTCTGCATCTTGTGAAATACCCCTTTCCCTCAATGTAGACAAGAAAAACAGATCCATTCCATGGTCCACTGTGCGGCCACTGGTTAGGCTAAGAGCTAGTTGCAGCAACACATAAGTTTTATTTTAATAATTTCCAAACTTTGTACTCAAATATGCTACCTACTTACCAACTTCGGTCAGTTATCCTTATGCTATACCTTTTCTTCATTACTACAATATTCTTACACTCCTACGTTAATCCTCTTGTACCTCCCCTGACCTCTCTCATTCTTTTTTTCTATCTCTGGACCTCTGCTCGTCTTTCAACCCTTATACTGCACGGATCTACACTTGATGGCTGTTGAGCAATATTGTATATGTAGGTGGTTAATTATTCTCTAGGCTCAGAGGGACTTAAAGACAATAGAGATTGGATTGAGAGGCTTATTGTTTTGGGTATAAATCGATTATCAGTGGTTGTATTAGACTGGTCTGTAAGTGCACAAAAAGAAAGAGTGATAATACCAATCAAAACGTGTGAATATCTAGTGTCTGCCAGCTAGAGAGGTCTAGGTTGGTTATATCTGAAAAACTATAATCGTATTTAGTAGTAATCTTGCTCCCATTTTCAAATGGGCAGAACAAGAAACTCAAGAAAAATGTCAAATCAAGAAACAACATCCCCCACCTAATGTAAACAGACAAGGGAACAGTCACTGGCAAACCTAGAGGAGAGTCTTCCAAGTGCTACACAAATGCAATTGATAAACATCATTAATGGAAAATGTGAAAATATAAAGAAAGAGATAATGGAGGAAGCCATAGCTGAACAAGAGGAAAGCATAAACAAGGTGATAATGAAAAAGAAGAAGCCATAAAGGACGCCATAATAAAGGTTTTTCTAAGAAAGTTGGATGAATTCATAGAATCCACAAATAAAAACGTGACCAAACTCCAGCAAATGTCCAAAGAAAATAAAGCTACTGAGCTAACCACTCAAAAGGAAATCAAGGAGATAAAGAAATCCATACATGATCTAAAACAAGAGATGCAAGGCATCAAAAGTGAGCAATTAGAAGCAAGGGCGATGAAAAATAAAGTAGATAGCTTTGATAGCAGGTTAGACAATGCAGAGGAGAGAATTTCTAGGGCTGAAGATAATTTAGTTATTATAGAGAAAGAACAGAAAATGAGTCAATCCAAATCTAGGAAATATAAGAGAGCGCTTCAGGAGGTCCAAGATACAATTAGGAAGCCTAATTTAAGGCTAGTTGGTATTGAGGAGGGCGTGGAGAAAGAGGTCAATGGTATTGGAAATATACTTCAGGGAATCATCTCAGAGAATTTCCCAAATATCCAGAAGGGCAGGCCCATCCAGATACGAGAAGCTTTTAGAACCCCAAACAGACCTGACCAGAAGAGAACATCCCACCGCCACATTGTGATCCGAACTCCATCAATAGAAGCGAAAGGAAAGATCCTAAAGGCAGCCTGGGAAAAGGGATCAGTAACCTATGAAGGCAAACCAATCAGAATAACCCCAGATTTCTCAGCAGAGACCATGCAAGCACGAAGTGACTGGAAGCATATATGTCATGCCCTTAAATCAAATAACTACCAACCAAGAATATTGTAGCCAGCTAAGCTCTCATTCATAACTGAGGGAACAATAAAAACATTCCATTCCAGGGAAAAGCTGCAACAATATGTCGAAACAAAACCAACACTACAGAGAATTCTCAAAGATGCTCTATACATAGAAAACCAAAATAAATGCAATATAAGAAAGAAATGACACCTAAACAGCATACCATCTAAGGACCACAAGAACTGTAAAGACACAGGCCCTACTAAAAGCTTTTAAAAATGGTAGGAACTAATAAATATCTCTCAATCCTAACTCGCAATATCAATGGACTTAATTCTCCAATTAAACGGCATAGGCTGTCTAGTTGGATCAAAAAGCAAGAGCCATCGTTCTGCTGTCTTCAAGAGACACATCTTACCCAAAACAATCATCTTTTGAAAGTGAGAGGTTGGAATAAACTCTATCAAGCTAACTGCCCCCATAAACAGGCTGGAGTTGCCATCCATCCTCATATCAGATACAATAAACTTCAAACTGAAATTAGTAAGAAAAGACAAAGAAGGTTACTACATACTACTAAAGGGATCTTTCCTCCAGGAAGACATAATGATCCTAAATATTTACACACCCTTTTGAAGATTCTCAAAAGATTGAAGATTCTACCTGTGTAAGTTAGATTCCGTCATTGATATTAAATAATGCAATGAGTAGGGATTTATATTTGAAATATCACTGTTGACAAAATCTAACACACATTTGCTTAGTATTTGCTTTTGATTTCCCAAGAAGTTCAGTACAAGCTAACATGTGTGGCATATATCGACTGGGAGAAATGATTCAGAATATGTGACTCATTTGAACAGGAGTCAGTGAAAAGATACAGAAGCAGGATACCCATATTGTGATAATTTGTATCTTTTGCATATTTTGTGTTTGTTATTAATTCCATTTGTAGTGTACATTTCTAGGTAAAAACTTTTAAAATGTTTCCAAACAATTTGTTATTTCAACAGCAAAAAAAGACATTTTTATGCCTGATAAAATTCACAGAATCCAAATTTTTCCATATTATTTTTTGTTGTTGTTGTTTTTTTTGGTGGGTCATAGATCTTGAACTCAGCCTGGGCACTATCCCTGAGCTCTTCAGCTCCAGGCTACCACCTTACCCTGGAGCCAGGCCCCACTTCCCATTTTCTAAAGGTAAATTGGAGATAAGAGTCTCAGGTCTTTTTGTGCCAGGATGGCTTTAAACCTTGATCCTCAGATCTCAGCCTCCTGAGTAGCTATGATTATAGAAGTGAGCCACCACCCCATCATGCTCAGCTTTCTGGTTTTTTTTAAACAAGCCCTTTGGCTGGAACTCGGTCTGAGCACTGTCCTTCAGCTTTCCTCAAGCCTAGTGATCTTCTACTTGAGCCACAGCACTACTTCTGGTTTTTTCTGTGTATGTGGTACTGCGGAATTGAACCTTCGTCTTCATACAAGCACTCTACAACTATGGCAAACTCCCAGCCCTTCCACATTAGTTTTTATGATAGATCTTTCCATGCATCTAGGATGGCTAGAAATCCTTCTTGAGTTTCCCAAGATCAGGGAGTATAGATGTGTCCCATCCTGTGTGGCTACATAACCATTGTTTAGGGTACAGTTCTCTCTTCATTCTACCCATCTAGAGCAATTTTCATCTTCCATGTATAATCATTAAACATTCAGCTCCTGTTCCTCTCTACTCCATTCTCTGGAACCATCGTGCTTTTTGGCTCTAAGGGTTTGTTGATCCTTGGAAGCTCTGGAAGGGAAAACATACCCTAGCTCTTCCTTTATGACTGCTGTATTTTTAGTTTACTGTAATCAAGATTCATCTGTAAAATATAGTTAAATGTTCTTCCTTTTCAATGCATTGTTTTGCATATTTCTATCTTTTGATTATTATTAATAGTTGTGAATGGATTCTCCACATATTTGTTCTAGTCTCTGCTTTCTCTTCCGTTAGGTACAAATCTAGAAATAGAAGTGTTGGACCATAATTCTATGTAATTCTATATTTAGTACTTTTTTAGCACTCTCCACACAATTTTTGATTGTTTTATATTCCTTGCAGAACTATTCCAAAGTTCTACTTCTTCTCACTACCTTCCCAGTAATAGTTAGACTTTGAAAGTTGTTTTTTTGTATGCGCATGTGTGTGTGTGTGTTTGTGTGTGTGTATATGGATCTTTTTGTTTAAAACTATATTTATATTAACATATTTAAAGTAATGATTTCATTGTAATTTTAATTTTTCTCATGACTGTTAATATTGAACTTCTTTCTACATTTTGAACTACTATTTCTATATATTCTTTTTAGAAAATCCTCTCCAATCTCCAATTTTTTTCCCTTTTTTTGTGGGGTAGTGGGGAAAGTCATGGGGCTTGGACCTTGGGCCGTGAGCTCTTTAGTTTAAGACTATTGTCCTACCCTGAGTATTGCCCCTCAGTTCTTCTGCTCACAGCTCCCTACCCCTCTTCCCATTATATACAGAACAAAGGTCATCCTTAGTCTTTTTGAAAAAGTAAAACATAGAGTAAATTTGTAGTAAAAAACAGCAAGAAATAAATTTCTTGCCAGGTGCAGTGACTTCTACCTGTAATCCTAGCTACTCAGATATCAGGCTGATATCTAAAGATTTGGTTCAAAGCCAGCCTGGGCATTAGAAAGTCTATGAGACTCTCATCTGCAGATAACCACTAGAATATGGGAAATGGCACTGTGGCTTCATAGGTAGGGTGATAGCCTTGAGTTGAAGAGCTCAGGAACAGTGCCCAGGCCCAGAGTTCAAGCCTTACAAATCCCCCAGCCAAAAAAAAGAAAAAAAAGTTTCTTCCCCAAGTGACTATTATGCCAGACATAGAACATTAACATTCTGGGTGTACTTCACAGTATTATTACTTGATACCCTAAGATTTTGCAATATTCTCACAGTACCAGCATATGTCATCATATAATGTAGTTCTTTTTCAATGGAATAATTCCATTTATAACCTAAATCTACTCCCCCGACTTATTTTTGTCGATACCACAATTGCTCTACCATGATATGCCACAAGCCATTAAACATTTTATGGTGGGTAATTGGAAAGGAGTCTCATGGAATTTTATGCCAGGCTGGCTTTGAACCATGGTCCTCAGATCTCAGTCTCCTGAACAGCTAGGATGACAGGCGTGAGCCACCAACACCTGGCTTGCCTTTTTTTTTGTGGGTCTTGGGACTTGAACTCTGGGCCTAGGCACCATCCCTAAGCTTTTCAGGTCAATAATTCATGTAAGTCTAAACATTTAAGTAAAGGAATAAAATTCCAACAAAAAAAGAATAAAATTCCAGACATGGTGTGTTTATAACTCGGTGTTAATTACTTGATGAAAATGTGCCATTCCAGAAGCTGGTGTCATTTCATGGTGTAACTGTGGATTTCAGCTGGGAGGAGTGGCAGCATCTGGACAATGCTCAGAGGACCCTGTACAGAGATGTAATGCTGGAGACCTACAGCAACCTGGTGTCCTTAGGTGAGCAAAAGTCAAATCACTTGCAAGGCCAAGTGCCTTGTTATTTTGCAGATACGTGAATGTTTATCAAACTTTCAATACTATTTAAATGAAAGATTCCAGGCCCTGAGAAGTATCATTACTTTCTAAAGAAAACCTAAGGTAATTTTGTACTCATTCTTCAGGATACCTTCAGGATACTTTGACAACAGTTCTAAATTATGTTTCCTCTAATGGAGACGACATTCCAAACTTACACCGTAATTGTAAGTGGATAAACAATCCAGAATAGAATATATATCATTATTGGAAATAGGATCTACAAATCACTAAACAGTGAGTTTATAATGGAAACCTGGCACTAGGTGCAATGTTTCATGCCTGTAATCTTAAAATATTCAGGAGGAAGAAATCTAAGAATTCTAATTTGAAGCCAGCAATGGCATAAAAATTGCCATGAAACTCTATAACTCCAAGTAACCCCTCAAAAATGTTAGTGGAGTGTCAAGGGTTTGACTTTGTGGTTGAGTGGTTGCCTAGCATGCATGAAGACCTATGCATGTAAGTGGAGCTGGGACTCAAAGTGGTATTTTTCTAGCCTTGAGCAAGACAGCTAAGTTTATGTCATACAAAATGAATCCAGAGCTGGGGAATAGTCAACCATGGAGCCAGTGAGAAATGAGAAAAAAGATTTAATAGATAACTTGTGAGTAGGATGTCTGCGAACTTAAAGCAATGATGACCCAGCATAAGCAATAATTCTCTGCTGTTTCTAATTTACAGGGCCCTGTGTTCCCAAACCTGTATTAATTGACAAGCTAGAGCATTGAGCAGAACTCTGGATAGGAAATTCCTCTGACAAGAATATCACAGGTGAGTGAATGCATCTTCATATTGATGTTGGAGCCTGAGCCCCATTGGTAAGTTCATGTTGTGATGTACTGAGCAATAATATTCTTAGTTACCCTAAATTCTGTGTGGAACCTATGGAATTCTTTGTGAATGAATCAAGAACCATTTTCTTTTCCCAATCCTATGCTTGGTCTCAGGGCCTGAGCATGGTCCTTGGGTTTTCTCAAGGCTAGCTCTCTACTTCTTGAGTCATAGCACCACTTCTGGCTTTTTCTTTGTATGTAGTACCAAGGAACTGAACCAGGTCTTTGTGCATGCTAGCCCAAACCCCCGGCACCAAGAATCATAGGGTGATATAATGAATTCTATGTGGCAGTAGAGTTAAAGTTAGATTTCTCTGTAGAAATCACTGTGAAACAAAATAAAATGAGAAAGCCATGAGCCTGTGGCGCATGCCTGTATCCTAGCTATTTAGGAGGCTGAGATCTGAGGATCAAGGTTCAAAGACTGACCTATCACAAAAACACCTTAGACTCTTCTCTCCAATGAACCAATAGAAAATGAGAAGTGGGGTTGAGGCTAAAGACATAGGGCAGTAGCCTTGAGCTGAAGAGCTCAGGAAGAACAGGCAGTCTAGAATTCAAGTCCCATGACTGCAAAACAAGAAAGAAAGAAAGAAAGAAAGAAAGAAAGAAAGAAAGAAAGAAAGAAAGAAAGAAAGAGGAATGGAAGAAAGAAAGAAAGAAAGAAAGAAAGAAAGAAAGAAAGAAAGAAAGAAAGAATGATAATTCATTTCTTTAAATCTAAGTCTATAAATGATTGAGCAAACAAAGAATAAGTCAGGGCATTATTCTCTGATAAGGATAATATCTTTTGCTGGTAGGAAGGGACTGGTATTCAGAACTAGACCTTTCCACCAGAAATTGAGCCTAGTGGTAGAGTGCTTGCCTTGCATGCACAAAGACACAGGTTTGATTCCTTATTACCACATACATAGAAAAAGCCAGAAGTAATGACTTCATTGGTAGGGTTCTAGTCTTGAGAAAACCCAAGGACAGTAGTTAGGTCCTACGTTCAAACCCAGGAATGGAAGGAAAAACAACAACAAAGTTTCAATCAACATAAGAAAATTAACTAGACAATGAGCTGGAGATTTTCTGGTCTTCCATGGTTCTGAGGGACAGGAGTGTTAGAAAAGGAATTTTTATAAGACTTCAAATGGAAAGAAACAAATTTCAAAATTCCCACAAATACCTAAATTGAGACTTTAGTGAGAAGTTGTAACTGAAGGGATATAGGTGTAAGACCTTACTCTCAAGAATCGTTCTTGCTTGGATCAAAGGCAAACAGACATATAAACCAAACTTGGGGCCGCTGAATCTAGAAAAAATTCGTGTTCCTCACTTAATGGTTAATAAGCAAACAGCATTGAAACTGGGTAAGGTAATCCTATCTGCTACTCAGGACCTGAGCCTCTTATCTCTAGTTAACTCTAGAAAACAGGAAGTGGGGCTGTAGCTCAAGGATAGGGGTTATAGTCTTCTGCTGAAGTGTTCAGGGACAGGGCCGAGGCCTATGAACTACAAAAAAAAAAAGAAAAGAAAAGAAAAGAAAGTTTTAAAAAGATGCAAAACAGCACAATATTTAGATTATTTCTCAAAAATAAGAGAAAGGCAGCTATTCCTGAATGTATAAACAAAACAGTATTTGAAAAAAAAACAGCTGCAGGTATATTATAGGTAGTACTCAGCTTAAAACTGTAGCAATACATAGCTGGGTAATTTCAATAAATATTTCCTGTGATATAAAATGAGAACTAACACACAGAAAAACATTATTGGTCATTGTAAAATATCTTTTTCTTCATATGTTAGGGAGAAAAGCATATATTTCTCATAAATCAATTTCCACTTATATTTTAAAATATCTAACACTTAGGATGGGAAAGTAAAGTTATTACCTTTACAGTAAGGAATATTTGTATCTCATGTATGTTTGTGTCATTTTTTCTATGACTCATTTTAGATGTCCAGGTAATGGAAAATGTGTTCAAGACCTGCCAGGAAAGTCCACATGAATGTCTTTGTGAAGTAGCAGTTGCAAGTAGTATCGAAGTGGAGGAAAACGTGAGATTAGCAACAACTTTAAATTTGAGCTCTACACATAATCCAGAGCTGATTAGTAATAACGGTAACAACTTAGGGGTGAGGACTGAGGAGTTCATTAAGTGTCAGAACATGCTTCTGTCTCCTAACCCTGATGAGATGCATGCTGCATATAGATCTCGTATGTCTCCTGTTCTTAAAAAATCCATCGGATATTCAGAGCATTTTATTCATGATTGTGACAGTCCAAAAGATCTGCAGTATCATAATTCTGTTCTCCCTGCCCAAGAAATTCTTCAGGGAGGGAGGAAAACTGCTAAATGTACTGTGTGATGAAAAATATTGTACTTCACACCGACCATCACTACACATCCGAAAATGTACACAGGAGAGACTCCTCATACATGAAGTGAATGTGAGAAATCTTTCAGTAATGAAATACTCCTTACAATACCTCAGAGCAAATATCCTGAGATATGTGATGCATACATCAAGTGTGAAAATTAATTTCTGAGAAGTCAGACCTGACGTTCCAACCTCGATATCCAAGAGAAGACAAACCTTATGAATATGAGGAACGTAATAAAATTTCTGCCCAGAATTCAGCTCTCAGCACACATCAGAGATCTCACACAGAAGAGAAATCTTATGAATGGGATAAATGTGGGAAGACTTTTAAACTGAAATCATACCTCACTTTGCACCAGAGAAGACACACAGAAGAGAAACCTTATGAATGTAACAAATGTGAAAAGTCTTTCACCCAGAAGATACACCTTCGAGTTCATCAAATAACACACACAGGAGAGAAATCTTATAAGTGTAATGAATGTGGAAAGTCTTTCCAAGGGAAGGGAAAACTTCGTGTTCATCAGAGAATACACACAGGAGTGAAACCTTATGAATGTAACCAATGTGTAAAGTCTTTCAGACAGAAATCTTCCCTCAAATTGCATCAAAGAACACACACAGGAGAGAAACCTTATGTGTGCAACAAATGTCGAAAGACCTTCAAGTGGAAGTCATATCTTGATGGACATAATAGAACACACACAGGAGAGAAAACTTA
The DNA here is from genome assembly GCF_031878675.1 of Megascapheus bottae. NCBI lineage: Eukaryota > Metazoa > Chordata > Mammalia > Rodentia > Geomyidae > Megascapheus > Megascapheus bottae. The sequence continues at coordinate 4,708,626 of NW_028327804.1, read as the reverse complement.
TGCATGTAGTGAATGCGGAAAGTCTTTCAAATGGAAGGTAAAACTCCATGTTCATCAGAGAATATACTCAGGAGAAACACCTTATGAGTGTAACATATGTGGAAAGTCCTTCACACCGAAGCCAAACCTCAACATGCATAAGACAATTCAAACAGGAGAAAAACCTTATGAATGTAACCGATGTGGAATGTCTTTCAAATGGATGTCTTCCCTCAAATTGCATCAGAGAACACACACAGGAGAGAAACTGTACGAGTGCATCAAATGTGGTAAGAACTTCAGATGGAAGTCACATTACAGGGGGCATAACAGAATTCACACATATTAGAAACCTTAGGAATATAACCAAAGTTGAAAGTCTTTCATGCAGTATTCACCCTTCAGGAAGCGTAAGAGAGTTCACACATATGAGAAGCCTTAGCAATGTAATAAATAGGAAAGACTTTTTAGTCTGTGGAAGAAAACTCAGCTTGTGTCACAGAACCAACACAAGATCAAACCCTTAATGAATGTAGCAAATGTTCAGTCTTTTCCCCAGAAGGCACAAGTCAAGATTTATCACTAAACACCCACAGGATAGAATCCTATGAATAAAATGAAAGGGAAATTTTTTTGAAGAACTCATAGTTGAGTTTGCATGATACCACACAGACACAGGATAAAAATCGTATGAATATAAGAATATGAAAAAATCCATCATGAACGCATGACTAAGTATAAAATGCACCTAGGAGAGAAAAACCTTATGAATATTACAAATGTGGAAAGTGTTTGTCCTGGAAGGCATACTTCTGTGTTCATCACAAACCTGATTCCCATAGAAAAAAAGAAAACTAATGAATAGAACAAATATGCAATGACTTTTAATCAGAAGTCAGTCTTCAGTACATTTCAGAACATACACAATAGAGAAATTCTGAGTAATGAAAAACATTTAGCTATATATAGACTCTCTGTATATGGGAGCATTAGGGTAAGTCTTCTAAACAAAGTCAACCTTCAGCAAGAATTAAGAGCACTCACAGAAGAAATAATAGCATGTAGGAAAACCTTTGTCAGAAACCTCTAAAAGCTGACTGTGTGGCTTAGTGGTAGAGTGCTAACCTATCAAGGATGAAGGCCTGGGTTAGATTGCTCAATACTACGTGAAAAGAGCAAGCCAGAAGCAGCACTGTGGTTCAAATGGTAGAGTGCTAACCTTGAGCAAAAGTAGCTCAGGCCCTGAGTTCAAGCCTAAGGATTGGAGAGAGAGAGAGAGAGAGAGAGAGAGAGAGAGAGAGAGAGAGAGAGAGAGAGAGAGAGAGAGAGAGAGAGAAACAGGAACTTCTAAATTTTACAGAGATAGAGAAGGAGAGAGAGAAGGAGACAGAAACTAATTTCTAAACTTTACAGTTTTTCTATTTCCTTACAAATTCGTCTATGTCATTCTTTCTGACAGAAGCACAGAATTCCATTGTGTAAAAATACCATATTTGATCTACTCATCAACTGACAGGCATCTGGGTTGGTTCCATACCTTTGCTATAGTAAATAGTGCTGTGATAAATGTTATTGTTCTAGTGAATTTAGTATGTCCTATCTGGACGATTGGCAAGTAGTGAAATTGCTGGTCACAGGGGAGCTCTATGTTTCGTCTTTTTGGGATACTGCCATAGTGCTTTCCATAGTGGTTGAACGAGTTTGCAATCCCACCAGCAGTGTAGTAGTGATCCCTCCTGGACACATCCCCTCCAGCATACGTTATTAGATTTCTGGATCTTGGCCATTCTAACTGGAGTGAGGAGGAAAAGGGAAAGAGGAACTGAAACTTTCTCTCCTTACACATGACATGATTCTGTATTTAAAGAACCCTATAGACTCTACTCCGAAGCTGCTTGAGCTGATATAAAACTTTGGTAAGGTAGCAGGGTATAAAATTAACCCTCAATGTCAACTGCCTTCCTATATGCCAACAAATGAGAGGAATGAGGCAAGAATCAGGATAGCAACTCATTTTGCTATCAAAGAAAATAAAATACCTAGGAATTAACTTAGAATGTAAAGCACCTTTTTGATGGAACTATAAACCCTGGAGAAGGAAATTAACGCAGAACTGAGGAAATGCAAAAACCTATGCTCCTGGTTTGGAAGAAGTAATATTGTAAAAATGGCAAACTTGATAAGGACTATCTACAAATTCAGGGCAATATTCATCAATATCCCAATGTCATTCTTTAAAGAAACAGAAGAGGAAATCCAAAATTTCACTTGGAATAATAAAAGACCCCTTATAGTCTGTCTTCTTGCATGATACATAATGTTTAATCTCACCTTCTCCACCAAAATCTCACCTTTCTCATTGAGACATAGGTGGCCCTGTTTACTAGCAGCAAAGGCTCAAACGCGCAGTTTCAGGTGTCACCACTGCCTCTGTTACTGGGTAGATCCAACTCTGTCATCGATTCTGAGGTCTGCTCTGGGAGTCTTGGTCACAAGTTGTTCTGTGGCATCTGCTGCCAGCCTGTGCCTATTTGCTTCCTTTTCCTCCAGCAGCCTACAACAAGGAATGAAGTTCAGGCGCTGATGCTCTCCTTCATATGCAGGGCAGGATGAGCCCAACCCTCCCTCAACTTCCTCCTCCAAATGTGCTGGCAGAAGTCCTCATGTGTGGGGCAAGGCTGATCCACACTTTTAATCCAGGCTGGTCAGGAGGCTGATATCTGAGTATGGAAGTTCCAAGTCACCTAGAACAGGAAAGTCTGATAGATTCTTACTACCAAAAATAAACACAGCTGGGAATGGAGTTTGGGCTCAAGTGGTAAAGGGCTAGTCTTGAGTACAAATGCTTAGTGCCCAGGCCCTGAGTTCAGGCTCCAGCACTGCCAACAACCTCACTTTAGTGAGATTTTAGCTTTATCCATGTAGGCACATCTCACTGGAATCTTTGCTGGTAGAGATAGTCTTCATAATTTTGTCTCAAGGTAAAGGTCCTCCTGGGGTAGTACACAAAAGGTGTCATGGAGAGAGGAGCCCCACTTGCTCCAGGTTTGAAGATGGCATAGGTCAAGCCAGCATTGAGTTGGCACATCAGCCTTTTTCCTAGCACCACCTACCAGTGAATGTCAAATGACATTAATTGTTGTGGGATTGTGTGATTGAAGTGCCCCATTAAGGGCAGTGTTAGCACATCCAAACTTGCATACCAGGAATGCTGAAATCTCAAAGCTAAGATTTCTGTTGGCTACAGAAATGCTGGTGTGTCTGTTATTCACTAAAAGTTCAGGTGCAAAGATTCTGAAGCTTGATGCCATGTGTTTAATCCATTTAGTAAAATTATTTTAATGCACTGTATAAGTTAAAACATTTGATAAGAGTCAGGGGTAGTGAAAACATTGTTCTTGAATTCAGGTGTCTGGCAGGGTAATGGGGGGGGGGTTGGTGGCTGGGACTATGAAGCTGGAGCTGCTATCAAACCATGGATCATGTTCCTCTTTGTCTGGGAGAAATGACTCCAAAGATGAAATTTGAATGGTGAGGAAAAGATGATGATGTACTCAGGAAATTTCTCCTAAACAAATGCTCATGTGGAAGTGGGATGGGGGCTGGGCATATCTGAGGCAGAGCTTAAGGGGGCTTCTCATGGCGTTGAGAATGTTCCTTGCGAATTCAGGCATGCAGCAGGGTGCTTTAGATGGCCATTGTGAGATGGATGGAATAAGACTGGAGACAAGATGAATGCTGGGATCCTGCAATGCTCTTGCATGAGTGGCTGGTGGCTCACCTGAAAGAACTAATTATGTCTAAAAAAGAAATCAGGAATTTATTTGATTAGATAATACCTGTAATCCGAGGCATATTCAGGATCCTGATCTTAGTATTGTGGTTTAAAACCAACCCAGCAAAGGGAAAAATGCATGAGACTCATACTCCCAGTTTAGAGCAAGAACAAAGATTGAAGTAGAGCTGTGGCTCAAGAGCTAGAGTGCTACATTGAGCAAAGAAAAGCTAAGAAAAAGCTCCAGGTCTTGAGTTCAAGGCCAGGAATGAAAGAAGGAAGGTAAAAAAAGGGAAGAATGTGAGGAAGGGAAATATATAAATGAAGGAACTAGAAATTTAAAACAAGAGAATATTTAAAAGTCATCAGTCCTTCTAAGAAAAGTGTTGGAGTATGGGTTCTATATGTGGTGAACTGGAAGCCCAGCAGTGACTTGTTAACCAAAGAGTCACCATGATGAGCAAAGGATAAAAATCTACATGAGCCTCTTAGCGGATGGAGTCACAGAAGACAACCTCAGCTCCCATCCCATAGTTAGAAGGATATAGAGATGGGGAAGTTGGCATCACCTTGATGTCATTGTGTCCATGGAGACTGGAAGCCATGGCTCTGTGAAAGCACAATGTTCTGGTTCCTGAGCTGAGAGGCTGAGGAGAGCCAAGTCCTGGCCATGAAGAAATCAGGGTGGCAGCAGAGCAACTCTGCTGCAGTGTGTGCCTGCTTGGCTGTTCTTATTGTGTGGTGGATCAGGCAGGAGCGCGTGATAGTAACTGTTTTGTGGTCACAAGCCCTTCACCAAGAGCTTCCTCTGGGATCCTCATAAGCTACAGGGTGGCTGGTGGTGGGAAGTGTGTGGGGTGGAAGTGACAGAGGGATGGACGCATGGCAAGGTGGGTGAAGAGATGAGAGGAATGATGAGAGCCCAGTTCATTGGTTTCCAATGTTAATGGGTGGGAGGTAGAGAGGCATGATGGAGGAAAGGTGGAGGCAGGGGAAGGTGGTGACAGAGTGAGGCCATCTGTAGTGCCAGGCTGGCCATCATCTGAAGCCCATAGGCAGCTTCATGATCCCTCACTTTGTCCTGCTCCTTGTGGAGGGAATGTCACGTGTACCCAGAGCTAGGGGTGGGGCAATGTTAGTAGCACCTGGAGAACCATTGGCCTCTACCTGGTTGATGGGTGGTTCTGGCTCCCATCCTGGGTGGCCTGATGGCTATGGAACAGATCTCTCCTTAGCTACCACAGTCAGTGGCTGCTCTCCATCTAGGGTTAGGGCACCTGCTCAGCCATCAGGACACCCCATGCCAGGACAGAGGCCAACAATTCAGATGGCAGCACAGGGGTGAATATGATCTCACCGTAGCCCTAGTTACATGGCTGTCCCTGCATGCAGGTCAGGATCAGCTGGGGGAAGATGTTCTCTGTGTTTTTCCACAGCCTATCCCGGCCTCTTCTTGTGTCTAATTAGACCAAGAGAGTACCAGGTTCCCTCTCATAGTCCTGGTTCTTTTTCTTTTACAGTCATGAGGCTTGAACTCAGGTCCTGGGGACTGTCCCTGAGCTATTTGCTCAAGGTTGATGCTCTACCATTTGAACCATAGTGCCATTTCCAGCTTTTCCTTTTCATGTGGATCTCTGATATCTCCAGTGCTGTGTCTGCAGGGAGGCACTCACCCCACAGACAGAGCCACCTCTGCCATGACTGTGACGGCCCACAACACTCACACCCACTCCTTGCACACCCCTCGACTCCAGTTTTAGCTCCTCTTGGACTGGGTGTCCAGCCTACCCCTTCCTACACTCACAAAGAGTCTACAATTGTCTTTCCAGGGTCCTTTCTTCTGCCAGCCACAGTACAGACTGTGCACATCTTGACGATCACAGAGCTCAAAGTCAAAGGCTGAGATGCAGAAGGGGGTGACCCAGTAGCTGCACAGGGCCTATGGATCATCCTGTGCATCCCCCAGCCTGTGACTTCCCCCACCCCATTGGCAGGGAAGCTCCATGCCCACATCCTGATCCCTGGTCCCCTCTAATTCCATTCTCCCTTGGATTTTGCAGACTGTCTACCATCAGGATCTAAAATTCTATTCATCACTTTATGTCCTTATCACGGATTTGCTACTTTTGCAGGATCTCCCCGTGCCAGGAGAGTGGGCATGTCATGTACTCTCTGTGGAGAAGTTGCCCCAGGAGAAGAAATATGCACTTCATGGGAGTGTTGGACAGGGCAGGAGGACTCCCTAGGATCAGAAGCCACAGGAGGGGTGCAGATGGGGGAATGCTAGGGGCCCCAGGGGACAGTGGGAGTTAGGGCACAGTTGGTTCCTTCTGCAGGGTTGACACCGCTTCACAAACCCAACAGAATGAGGTTCACATTACAGATGTCAGAGACAGTGCAGATTGCCAATGGGCACAGGGGACACTGTCACCCCCAGATGCTGGCTGCATGCTGGGATGCACGCAGAGATGTTTTCAAGATCAGATAATGAGGATGTTGCAGGGTGTAACCATTCTTTTCAGATGGCTCTCTACCTCTCTTGAGCTTCATCTCTATCTCTGGCTTTTTCTTGGCAGTTAACTGGAAATGAGAGTTTCATGGACTTTCCTTTCTGGACTGGCTTCAAACAGAAGCTATGCACAGTTTTCAAACCATACCCTACTGAAAAAGGGAAGCTTGATCTGGTGCTTAACTGGGTTGCACTTTGGCTCCGTTTGCTATGCCTCACGGGAGGGGGCTCATCATTTGTAGACTAAGATCTCATGACCTTCAAAGCCAAATGCTACCTGAAAGTTCAGGGTCCCAGCCTATGTGTTGGGCCTGGGTGAATACATTCGCTGTTATGCTGGGTCATCAACCCATGTTTTAAGCTGGAAGTAGGCAGTGCCACATTTGATAAGAACATCTGCCAGAGATTGTCACCTCATGAAAGCAGATTCTAAATTTGTATTCCATTTCCTGTGGTGGAGAAATCCCCTCCAAGTTAGACAGGCTCACATCCACCTGCAGGTCACACTCCTAATGCACCCTTGAGTGTCCTCATGGTATTGGGATCTAAGTTTGTAGGGAATGCTGCTTTAGTCCATGAATTAGCTGGACAAGTGATGACAAACGTGTTGTGGATTAACATGAGAACAATTTAAGAAGCCCTGGAGGAGCATCAACCTGACCCTCTGTGGTGCTATAAATCTGATAGGATGTTCCAGACTGAGAAACAATCACATGGCTTTGTGTTTGGCATCCAGACAAGTGAGTGCATGTCTTAGCTGTCAGCCAATACAGAGGAGGACATGAATAAGTGGGTGGAAAGCATCTGTCAGACCCCTGTCTGGGGGCAGGTGGAGAGAACATAGGAAGGTAGACACCATGGCTGTGGTGGGGCCAAAAAAAGGGTAAAAGAGGCAAAGGAACCAGTACTGGTAGCTCAAGACTGTCATCCTAGCTACTCAGGAGATTGAGATCTGAGGATCACAGTTCAAAGTCAGCCCAGGACAGAATCTCCATGAGACTCTTATCTGCAATAAACTACTGAATGCAAGAAGCTCAAGCTCAGTGACAGCATCCAGGCCTAGCATTCAAAACCCAGGACCGGCAGAAAAAAGTATCAAAGGACAAGAAGCTGGCCAAAAGTTAGAGGGACTCTATCTTGACAAACAATACAATGGTAAGTTGCACTCAGAAGACTTGCACAAAATCTAGAAATGCCTGAGACCTATCTATGTATGTTTCCTGTTTGTCTAAATACATGTGTTTATGTATTTATATATTAGTATAGAAAGACAGATCAATACATATGACTATACATATATACATAGCCAGACACTTATGGGTGGGTGGTATACTGTGTGAGAGTTTTTGTTTGTGTTTTGTGGATGGCTATCTCTGTTTAAGAAAGATAGAAAATATGTGAATATCTTTTAAAAAAAACTTCATAAAATATAGAGAGACATAAGCTCTTGAGGGAATCTGAAATGACAAGATTATTCACAGGCACGTTATCCTTATGGATTCCTCAGCAAGTTTTAATTTTTTTCATTATTTTCTTTCTTTTTTTGAACCAGTGCTAAGGATTTCTCTCAGGGACCAGGTGCTGTAAATTACTAATTTTCTCATGGCTGGTACAAGAGGAACTGAGCCACAGTTCCACTTTTGCCTTATTTATTCGTGCTTAACTGAAGATAAAGATTTCTATCAGTGACTTTCTCTCAGGGGCTGGATTCTAACGAGGATCCCCAGAACTCAGCCTTCTCTATAGCTACAATTAACAATATGAGAACCCAGCACTGGGTTCCAATGCACAGGGCAAGAAATTGAGTGAATCTCTCAACTCCAATTAGCTATAATAAGCTAGAAGTGAAAGACCAATACCTTTGAGGAAAAGATGCTGAGGGTTAACACACAGGCCCTATGAGTAAGCCCTAAACCCTGTACACATGTGTGCATGCACACATTGGCAGATACACACACACATGCACACACACAATATCTCAGGCAATATTGTATTTTGAATTAATATCCAAAGATTGGACAACAGGATAGCAAGTAATAAAATCTGTTTTTCTTGTCTACATTGAGGGAAAGGGATAAATCACAAGATGCGGAAGCGAAGAATTCAGAGGCAAATGCTGTGAGTGAATAACTTGTAAAAAGCACATTTCTTTTCTTTTCTTTTCTTTTGTTTTTTCTGCCATTCCTGGGGCTTGAACTCAGGGCCTGAGCACTGCTCTTGGCTTTTCCCAAGTCTAGCCCTCTGCCACTTGAGCCACATTACCATATGGATTTTTACATCTGTGTGATATTAAGGACTCAAACCTAGATCTTCATGGATGCTAGGCAAGCACTCTACCACTGGGCCAAACTCTAAACCCCGATAAAGTATTTATAAATAGTCATCATCATCATATCAAAATATCCTTTCTCCTACAAAGAATGAACACTTATCTATGTCTGTAAGACTTTTTTATGTCACCAATGCTTCTGTGATTTTCCCACTTGCATTTTTACAGATGACAGCACAGATATTCATCAGGAAGAAAAATAGATTAGGATACAGAAACCTAACAACGTCCTAGTAGATTGAAGTGAAAAATATGTGCACGATGGCCTGGGTGTTTCATCAATTTGTAGAGTGCTTGGCTACCACACAAAAAGACTCCGGTTTGATTCTGCAGTACCATACACATAGAAAACTCTGGAAGTGGTGCTGTGGCTTGGTGGGATAGCTATAGCCTAAAGAAAGCCTAAGAACAATGGTCAGGCTCTGAGGTCAAGTCCCAGGAGTAGCAAAAAAAATGTGCAAGAGGCAAAATGCAAGCTGAGAAGGCACTGTGAAGCAAAATGTCTTGTGAAGGGTAAGGGGAATAGTGACAGTTAAGTTTGGATCTTACATAAGAAAGGCTCCTTGAGCCTGAGAACAGGCTAGCACTTACGCCTAGTTAAGGACTTGGGATTTGAACAAAAAGCTGTGCTCTTTGCTACATCCATATGTGAGGTGGGAAGGGAGATTCAGCCTCCAGTATGTCTTTGGGGAGGTCTTCTGTGAGCAAGGAGCTATGGTCATTGGGCCTTGAAAGGTGACCCTACCTCCCTCACAATGGAACAGAATATGGAACCCTGGTAACCAAGCCACTGTATGTGACAACCAGCTCAAGCCAGCTCCCTTGGCCTGTGGCTCAGGAACCAGAAAGATGTTGCTGTGCTGTTGCCAAAGGTCAGGAGGCTCGCATCTCAGGCATGAGAGATATGGATGTCTCACTTGAAGAAGTAGATGCTGGATCAGTGCCAAGCCAAAATTCCAGTATATCAGGCATTTCTCTAGGAAGAAAGCCAGGAAACTCCAGGGAAACTCAGATGAGGTATATTGAGAGGAAACCTATTGGAACCCATCATCCTGCCCACACACTACAACCTTCTTGTGTGCTTTCAAGTGACTATACTGAGATTAGAGTGTGTCATTTCCAATCTACTCTATTCCAATTCCTCAGTGTGAAGTGTGGTCCCATTCCTCCGTTTGAAATATCCACTGTTTTGCCAACATAGTGTGATGGTAAGTCAGCTCAGACTCTGAATGAGCCTTGTAACCTATGGATCCTGGAGGAAGGATGCTGTTGACAAAGCTGACCCTGTCTACCAGAAAGGTGATCTCTTTTATGTGTGAAACTTCCTGCACAATTTCAAATAGTGGAGGACAATGTAGTAGTTGCTGGAAATTCTCTTGAAAAAGTGAGTGTTCCCCCTCCAAACCCAGGTTTGCTCACCCCTCCTGGCCAAGTCTTGGAATACTTGGCTCCTCTGTGAGCCTGTTTGGTTCACTGGGGTGTTCACAGGGGAGCTAAGCATGATACAAGTGCACAAACTACTTTATTATGACTGGTACACCATGCCATTTCATTTCCCTCACAAGCTACTGGAGTCTCAACAGTGTGCTTACTGAGAAGTTGGATTTCAGGCATGAGTAAGTGGCTCCCAACTGCAGCCCTCACCTAGGTGACATCCTAAGAAATCCCATTTCCCAGTAAGAAATGAGGTGTCAGTACTAATGGCGGAGGCCTGTGAAATACTGGAGTCAGAGGAAAAGCTGGGGGCTGAATCACTTTTGAGCCATCAGGGAGGGATTGTGATAGCTTTGCCTGTTAGAACCTGAAAGCATTTACATTTTGGTGTGTGGTCCAGTGCTGCCACTTGAACCTGAACCCAGGTCTAAATGCCATCCCTTTGGTGTTCAAAAATTAGCACTGTACCATTTGAGTCATAGGTCAAGTTCTGGCTTTTTGCTGCCTAATTGAAGACAAGTGCCTTTAGACTTTTACTGACTAGACTGGCTTTCCACTGTGATCTTCAGAGCTCAGCCTGCTGGGTGGCTAAGATTAGAGGAATGAGCATTTAGTTCTTTATTTAGAGCATTCACTTATTGATTTATTTAGAGCATTTACTTAGTTAATTTAAGGTGCGTTTACTTTGGACAGATGCATAGAGGCCTCTCTCAGAAGCTTCTGGAAGTGGGGTGTAAAATTCATCCTGTTCTCTAGTGTCTCTTACCCCCCTCCCAGCACATAAGTGCACATCTCTGCAGGACAGCCACAGCATTAGAGTCCTGCAAGAATGGGGCTTTGGAAGAAGGCTCAGGATGGAGAGAGAAGGCTCTCACTTTCCTTGAACCGAATGTGCCCACAGCATCATGTGTTCCATCTATACGATGTGAATGGACTTCTACCCCAGTGATTTCTACGAGTTCAAGAACTGCCACACCCTGACACAACTCAAGCTCTATATGAGGCTCCACATGCCAGCTTTCGACCTGCTCTTCTAAACACATAATTTTTGACCAGCTGGAGGAATGTGCGACCAGTAAGACCAAGAAAAAGTAGAAGTCCTGGTGTGGGTGCCTCAGAGCCTGTGAGTAGGAAGCCCATGTGGTCTAGATATGGGTTGGCCCTTACTTCTACAGAGCTTGGCAAAATGCCTTTTATGGGTGGTGTCAGCCAGGTAATGTCTGTCCTCTGAAAGGACTCGGGAATAAGCACTCATTAGAAAGACCCTACACCTCCTCAGAGTTCAGTCCAAACTCCAGTTCTACAGGTTCCTCCATTAGATCCTCATGGAAGTTGAGTGACACCTCAACTTGCAGAGTCCACTCTGTCCACTCTGTACCTATTTCCATTCTTAGGTTTGGGTCATCGTGTAAGAGCTTATCCTGAACTCCGTATGAAAAACCCACCAATGGAGCTGGTGACTGATGGAGACTGAGAATCATCACTGCACTCCAGAAACCATGGGCCTTCTGTAGAAATTACCAAACAGGTTTAGAGTCCTGTGGATATACCTTTTGCTCTGAACCCCATATGTGACACAGTTGAACCTGCAGATACTATGGAGGAAGAAAAAGAGCAGCCGGATTTCCTTCCGTTTCCTTTCACACTCCACCCAGAGTCAGTCCATCTGAGTCAAAGTAACACTCCACTTATTGTGCAAGCTGAAGGGGCACACGCTGGGCTCATGGAAAATGTCCCCATGGGAAGCAGCAAGTGTACTCTCAATACTGGATTCATTGGAGGAAAATGAATCCATCCTCACAGAATATCCAGACCCATCCATCTCACTAAAAGAGACTCAATCTCCATTCGACAAACCAGAATCCATCCCCCTCTCAACTCAGGAAGGACATTCTGTTTCTCATGAGGAAGGAGACCCTTCTGAGGACTCTGAAGTAGAATTACTGTCTGAAGGCAACTTGGAGGCCAGTCTGGATTTAGAGCTTCCCTGTCCCCTTCCTAAAGAGACATCTCTTTATCTTGCTCTCATGATTCTTGTCAAGTATTCATTGTATTTACTTTTCTAACTATTAAACTCTCATTGATAATATTATGGTGTGCAGTTCTTCAGTACTTATTATACTGTGTTTTATTTTCCACTTATAAAGTGAGACCTCAGACACCTAGGTCCTGGGTGGGCCAAAAAGCAGACAGGTCTGGTCCCATAGAAGACAACCTTACTGGATATACAGGGAACTATGAAATGCATGGAATCACCAGGAATCCAGGCCAGGCCTCCATGGAAAGACAAGTCAGCTACCAACGCTTAAGGACAGAGCAGATGCCTGGAAATGTGTTTTGTCAGTAGGGAGAAGTGCCAGAGTAACTGTAATATTATGTGGGACCCTGTTCTGTGAGTTCAAATCTCTTTATATATCCATTGTGCTTTGTACAAATATTTAAGAAAATTAAAACTCCACAATAGTATCAAAAATCTACTTTGGCTTTCAATGTGGCCTAGCTGTAGAGTGCTCGCCTAGTATACAAGAAGATCTTGATTCAATTCCTCGGCACTGCATACACAGAAAAAGCAGATGGGGCACTGTGGCTCAGGTGTCAGAGTGCCACCCTTGAACAAATGAGGCCAAGGACAGTTCCTGGTCCCTCAGTTCAAGCCCCAGGACTAGCCAAACAAGAAATCATACCATTTTCCACACATTTGGAAATAAATCGGTTTTATCTAACCCTACTTCTTTTTTGCCAGTCCAGGGTGTGTGCCACCAAGCCAAAATACTGGCCCCCAACCTTACTGTTTTTTATCATTTAATTTTTTTACATAAACATATTTCATGCTGTCTGTATTAAAACCATAAACAGCATGATTAGTGTAATAATGTTTAAGATAAAAAATAAGAAATTAATAACTAAAATTCCTTTTTTATAAGTTTTATAGCATTACTACAATTTTATGAGAAAAATTACCTAGAATGTTTATTTTAGAGTTCAAGTAATCCATTTTGATAAATATATCAACCTACATCATTTATTTGAACACATTTTAAACTATTTTTTTCAGGAATGAAAATACATATATATTTGTTGTAAATGAAATTTACGACTTGGGGGAAGGTAAAGAGAAAAAGGGGAGAGGGTAACAGTGTTTACAAGAAATGTACTCATTACATATGTAACAGCAATCTCTTTGTATATCACCTTGACAACAAATTTTTTGAAAAGTACAATAAGTTTAAATGTCTACTTTGGGGAGAATTTTTTTTTGCCAGTACTGGGCTTAGACTCAGGACCTGAGCACCATCCTTGTTTTTGTTTTTGTTTATTCTTAAGGCGCAATTCTATCACATGTGCCACAGCACCACTTTCATCTTTTTTTGTCTATGTTGTGCTGAGGAATTGAACTTGCGTCTTCATTCATGCTCTGCAAGAATTCTTCCTCTAGGCTTAACTTATGGCCCCAGTGGGAAGGAAGTTTTCCTTAAAATATGTAGGAAATATGTCCACTAAGGAAAAGCCATCAAAAATAGAAGAAAAATTATATACTTAGATAACGACATGCCAGTATTATGGCAGATCTCTGTAATTCTAGCTTCAAGAGTGGCCTATTTGGACCGGGAGTTGGCTGGCTGAAGTAAAGTGCTATCCTTGAGCAAGCCCTAGGACAGTGCTCTGGCCATGAGTTGAAGCCATAGGACATGCAAAAAATAATAATTTAATGCCCGTGACTGGTGGCTCACCCTGGTAATCCTAGCTACCCTGGAGGATCGAGGTTCAAAGACGGCCCAGGCATAAAAATCTGTGAGAATCTTATTTCCAAATAATCCAGAAAATTCAAAATGACAATGTGCCTCAAGTGGTAGAGCTCTTGTCTGGAGCTGAAGAGCTTAAGGTAAACATCCAGGCCCAGAGTTCAAGTCCCATGAGTGAAAAAAAGAAAAAGAAAAAGAAAGCCCTTATCTAAGGCTGGAGTGCACACTAGTGGTAGTTTGCTTGCCTAGTATGCACAAAGCCCTGTATTCAATTACTCTGTACCACTTACACCAAAAAAAAAGACGGAAATGATCTCAGAAGGTTGGGTTCTGAGGATCACAGTTCAAAGCCAGGCCAGACACTAAAGTCCATGAAACTGTTACTTCCACTTGAGCACCAGAAAACCAGAAGTGACACTGTGGCTCAAGGTGTTTAAGGTTGTAGCCTTGAGCTGAAGAGCCCAGGGACACTGCCCAGGTGCTCAAATAGTCTTACAACCAAAAGAGAGAGAGAGAGAGAGAGAGAGAGAGAGAGAGAGAGAGAGAGAGAGAGAGAGAGAGAGAGAGAGAGAGAGAAAGACAGAGAGAGAGACAGAGAGAGAGAGAGACAGAGAGAGAGAGACAGACAGGCAAACAGACAGAGACAGACAGAGACAGAGAGACAGAGACAGAGACATCAAACAGTCAGGCTCTGCAGGCTGAAGCGTGTAATTCTAGCTACTATGGAGGCTGAGATTGGAGGATCTTTGTTCAAAGCCCAAAGCCAGCCTGGACACATATGTTTGTGAGACTTACATCACCAATTAACTACCTGAAACCAAAAATGGAGCTGTAGAGGAAGAGCGCTAGCCTTGAGCTGAAGAGCTCAGGGACAGTGTCCAGGCCCAAAGTCCAAGCATCATGACGAATCAATAATAAAAAAAAGAAGATAGCTAATAGTAATGATGAATAATTTTGTGCTGGGAGTTTGGCCTAGTGGTAGAGTGCTTGCCTAGCATGCACGAAGTCCTGGGTTCAATTCCTCAATACCACATACATAGACAAATGCTGGAAGTGGTGCTGAGGCTGAAGTGGTAGAGCCCTAGCCTTGAGAAAATATAAGGACAATGCTCAGGCCCTGAGTTCAAGCCCAGGACTGGCCAAATCAAAAGTAGTAGAGCACTGGCATTGAACTGAATATCTGAGGAACAGCCCAGGCACAGAGTTCAAGCACCGCAAACAACAACAACAAAATCTATGAAATGGCAATGGTGGTTTTAAGCTAAGCAAAAATAGAGTAGAAACTGGTAAAATACATATTTGTGTGTAAGCAAAATAGCCAGACTTATGCATTAGAACAGGATAGCAACTTGAAGAAAAATTTTGTTTTCCATCTCACTAGGTCCTGTCTCTTAATTTATTCAAGTAAGTAAAATGCTGGGTTTTATAATCATTGCTCTGAATATTAGAAAATCATGATATCTCTCATTAACCAACAAAGACCAGGAACTGGGGCTTCATTCAAATGGCAGAGTATCAGGCAAGAGAAGAAAAAATTGAAGTAAGAACTTGAAGTTCTTGATCCAGAACGTGCATAGTAACAGAGCAGCAGCCTGGTGATGGTACCTCACACCTATAATCTTAGCTACTCGGGAGGCTAAGATCTAAGAATCAAAGTTTAAAGCCAGCCAGGTACCCAGTTAACTGCCAGAAAAACCAGAAGTGGCACTGTGGCTCAC
The DNA here is from genome assembly GCF_031878675.1 of Megascapheus bottae. Lineage (NCBI taxonomy): Eukaryota > Metazoa > Chordata > Mammalia > Rodentia > Geomyidae > Megascapheus > Megascapheus bottae. The sequence continues at coordinate 4,693,139 of NW_028327804.1, read as the reverse complement.
AGATTAAAGCACTAGGCTTGAGCTGAATAGCTCAGGGACAGTGCCCAGGCCCAGAGTTCAAGCCCCACAATTGACAAAAATCAAACAAGCAAACAAAACTCACAAAGAAGCTTGCAGACCACAGTGGTTCTGCTCAGTCTCTTCTCTATGGGGATCAGGAAACATTTCACTTTTTCTGTCTCTTCCCATCTCAACATTCATACTAAAATAAGACTGTGTTGAAAGTTTCAATTTATAAAAATGATTTTCATGAAGCACCCTGAAATATTCATCGCTTATATCTCAATTGAAGATAGTTGATTTGGGGCTGCATTGGTAGAGTGCTAGCCTTGAGCAAAAAAGGTCAGGGATAGAGCTGAAGCACTCAGTTGAAGACCCAGTGCCAACACACAAAAGAAATTATGCACTTTATACATATTTTCTAATTTCTTAATGAATTTTTCAGTCTGTGTAAATATAGGGTACATTCCTTGTTACTTAAGTAAGATTGCTCTTTTTTTTTCTTTTTGCCAGTCCTAGGGCTTGGACTCAGGGCCTAGACATTTTCACTGGACTCGCTTGCCCAAGGTGAGTGCTCTGCCTCTTGAGAGACAGCGCCACTTCTAGCTTTTTTCTGAGTATGCGGTACCGGTGAATAGAACTTAGGTCTTCATGCATCTTAGGTGAGCACTCTACCATTAGGCTACATTCCCAGGCAGTGAGATTCCTCTTACAGTCCTTGTATGTTCACAGAGTTTGATCTCACACACTGTAGGGCCCTGGTTGGCTTTGACCTGTGATCCTAAGCCCTGAGCCTCCTAAGTAGCTGAAATTAAGTTGTGAGCCAGCATGATGGCTTCCATTCTTTTTTCTACAAAAATATATGTAGTTATCTAAAATATATCTATAGCTGAAAAAAATGAATCTCTCCCAAACAAATCTTCAAAAAACAACCATCCTATTAAAAGGTGGGCTAAAGACTTAAAAGAGTATTCTCTGAAGGAAAAATTAAAATGGGCTTTAGACACATGAAGAAATGTTCCATATCTCTAGCAATAAGGGAAATGAAAATCAAAACAACTTTGAGATTCCACCTGACTCCAGTCAGAATGGCCATTATCAAAAAATCTAATAAGAGATACTGGTGGGGAAGTGACCAGGGGGGATCACACCTACACTGTTGGTGTGAGTGTAAACTCGTTCAACCACTAGGGAAAGCAGTGTGGTGGTTCCTCAATAGACTGAACATAGAGCTCCCTATGATCCAGCAAATCCACTACTTGGCACCTACCCAATTGTCCAGAAAAAAGGACATACTAAAGCCACTAGCACAATGATGCTCATTGCAGCACTATTTACCATAGCAAAGATATGAAACCAACCCAGATGCCACTCAGTAGATGACTGAATCAAGAAGATGTGGTACTTATACACAATGGAATGCTATGCTGCCATCAGAAGGAATGACATCGCCCCATTTGTAAGGAAATGGAAAGACTTGGAAAAATTCCTATTAAGTGAAGCAAGCCAGACCCAAAGAAACATAAGCTCAATGGTTTCCCTCATTTGTAATAATTAGTTCACATCTAGGACTCTCCTAGCAGAGGATTACAATAACTCAAAAACCTAGGTATATAAGGTCATATAGGATGAGACTAAATGTAAGGATCTCTAGGATATGGGAACAAGAGCTATATCTTGTGTCATCGTTGCTCTTAATCTTGTGTGATTTTTGCCCTTAATCTACTATGTTATTTCTCATCTCTTATTTTGCCCTTTGGTTAATGTCAGATTGTTACTGTATCTGATTTTTCCCTGGCATATTGTATATATGTTTATTTGTTTATGTCAAATAGGAAAGGGAAGGGGGCAAACAAGATGATTGGGAAGGGGAGGGGAGAGGGAACTGGGGACAAAAACATGTGGAGTGGAATAAATGTGTGAGACGTAATGCAGTCCAATACCTGTAAATGTAATCGTAACCCCTCTATAGATTACCCTGAAAATAAAAAAGAGACTATAAAAATATCTGTAGAAAATGAGCCTGGATGATGGAAACAACCAGATGCCCTACTACAAAAAATGTGATACACACACACACACACACACACACACACACACACACACACACACACTGGAATGATACATAGCCAACCGACAAGATAAAATAATGGAATTCTAGGGGAAGTGGATGAAAAGGAAAAAAATCATATTAAGTGAAGTAAGCCAAACTCAAAGGAACATAGGCCCAAGAGTATCCCTCATTTGTCAAATTCAGTAGAAACCTTAGGCTCTGCTACCAGAGATTTACAATAGAACAAAATCTAGAGACATCGTGACAAATAGTATGACACTAAATGTAAGGACCTCCAAGATAAAGAAACAAAACTCATATAATGAGTGATTGTTGTCCTTAATGAACTATGTGATCTCTTATCTCTTTTGCTATCCCTTGGTTATATCATATTCTTACAATATTTCACCTTGTTTTCTGATATATTTCATATGTGCCTAATTGGTTATTTGAAATTGGATAGGGAAGGGGGGAAATGAACATGAGTGGGGGTAGGGGAAGGGAAATGGGGACCATATCATTACATGGGGTATCAAAGTTTGAGAAGTAATGCACCTTCTATCTGGTGAATATAATGTTCTACACTCAGTGATACATCTGGAAAGATGATATAGCTGACTGTGTAGATGGTATGAAGACATACTGGCCTAAACGTAGAATAAAGCATTGGTAAGTGGCTGTTAGCTGTCCAGATTCTACTGGAATATGTGGAATGAATTTATTAAGCACAATGCAGGTTCTTAGTCAGATCAGGATCAAGATTATGTGGTTCCATGAGATGAATGAGGAAAGATCAGAAAAATCTACTAAGATATCCAGATATACTTTTGAAACTAAGGTATCTGCACTCCTTTTTTTTCTTTATTGGTGGGGAGCTTGAACTTTGGACCTGAGCAAGGTCTCTTAGTTCTTTTTCCTCAAGGCTAATGCTGTACCAGTTTTAGCCACAACTCCACTTAGTTTTTGGGTGGATAAGTGGAGAGAAAAATCTTACAGTTTTTTTTGTTTTCATTTTTTGCTTGCAAAGGCTTTGAATCACCTTCTCCCTGGATAGTAGAACAATGACAGTTATGACCCTCCAGCGCCTGGCTAGTGATTTTTTGAAAATTGGACTTTCTTCCAAATCACGTAACTGGTTCCTAGCAAAGTTTTGAAGCCTGACTTAAATGTGACAGATTTTTGTCACTGGGAGACACTCTGTGCTGAATGTTAGAAATCTACCAGCTGAGTCACAGTGGCACTTCCAGTTTTTGTTTATGTGGTGCTGAGGAATGGAATCCAGGGTTTCATACATGCTAGGCAAGCTACATTTTCAGCCCAAGGTTTTATGTTTTGTTTTTTCAGTGTTGTTGCTTCTAAGGTACTGTATGATGTTCTTTCATTTTCTTTGTTTTTCACCTCTTTTCTTCTTTTTCCCTTTAGTTTTATTCTCTGTAGTCACTGTGTTGAATTCGGGTACCCTGTGTCTTGTACATAGGTTTATGTGATTTGGGAAATGGAGAGGGTATAATAAAATGGTAAAAAAAAAACAAACAAACAAAGGAAAAAGGGTGAACCAATTGAACAGTGATACTTGGAAGACACTAAACGGAAATGAACTGAACAATCTGGGTGGAGAGGGGGCTGAGGGTAGGAAAACAGAGAAAAATGAGGGAGGGGATAACAGTTTTCTTAAGAAATGTGTTCATTACTTATGTAACCGTATGCCAACTATATATTGACTTAACAAAAAAAATTAACTTAAAAAAATAATTTAGCCGGGTATGGTGGCTCACACTTGTAAATGTAGCTACTCAAGAGGCTGGGATCAAAGGATAGCAGTTCAAAGTCAGCCTGGGCACTGAAGTCCATGTGACTCTTATCTCCAATTAACCACCAGAAACCCAGAAGTGGCCCTATGGCTCAAGGGATAGGGAAGTAGTCTTGAGCTGAAAAGCTCAGTGACAAGACCCAGGTGCAGAATTGCAGTCCCATGACTTGAATGATGAATGATACTAGCCAGGCTCTGTGCACTCACACTTGGAATCCTATCTACACAGAATCAGGTTTGAATCCAGCCCAAACAAATTGCATGATATTCTGATTTACAGTTCATTACCAAAAATCTGGAAGTGGAGCTGTGGATCAAGTGGTAGAACACTAGTCAGAAGCAAATAAAACATTTAAGGACAGTTCCCAGGCCCTGGGTTCAAGTCCCAGGACTTGCATAAAACAAACAAAATGTGACGCTGAGTCCTCCATCATTTGGTGTTATAGTTCAATATTCTTGATATGCGTCTTAGAAATTAAGTCCCTAGCAAATACTCTCCCCTGAAATTCTGCTTCATAGCTGATTCATAGAATTTCAGCATCATTACTATCACCTTCCAGTTAGCATAGCAGTCTACTACTGAAAATTTGAAGAAAACTTTTGAGTAATCCTAATAAATCTGTGTATCATCTACACACACATCAAATCAGCAGAAGCTATTTTCTACTATTATCTAAATGTATTTAATCCCTTCTTGAGTTAATGAGCCTTAAAGAGAAAAACATATGAAATAGTTATGAAACCAACAGTCACCATTCTTCTACCTAATATTGTAATATAAGTTTATAAATGCAAGGACTATTCTGAAGTGTGCAGAAGATAGCTTCTAATTATAATATTCTCATGAAGTATAGTTTTTAAGAAACATGTTGCTTGCTTTGGGAAAGCAAAGGCAAGGAAAAAATGATATAGGTAAGTTCCCTATTTATCAGAAGGAAAATACTATTGGGTTTAGATCAACTTCATTCATTCCGTGCTGATGAAACAAATATTTGCAATTCCTGAGGCCAATCACTTCATTGTGATGCATAATCAGCCAGCTTAGATCAATCTTCCAAAAAAGGAAAGGAACAAATGAGAAGCAATTAAGGTTTCCAAAATGAACCAGGTGGTGGTGGAAGCTCACACTTGCAATTCGATCTACTCAAGGCCTGAAATCCAAGGATCTGGATTAAGTCTGTATGGGATGAAAATATTCCTGTCTGAAACATCATCTCTGTTATCACAGCCCAGCTGATACACTCTGCCCAACAGGTTCCAAACACCAAAGTCCATCTCCTATCTGAAATACTAGCAAATGTACTCACACATTATTTCCTCTTTGGGAGATAGTTGAAACATGTACCAGAAACACTTCCCTGGCTTCAGAGTGGAAGTGGAAATGTATACTCACTAGAAGCCCATCTAGTAAATTACAGTCAATCATCTTTCCTCACATCTTGTTAGTTAAATTGAACAATGAGTTTTTCGATCAGAAGCGATGTGTATGAGCATACAGGTTGTAAAAGTACTTTAATCCTAGCTACTCAAGATAAGCTGAGACCTGAGGATTCCAGTTCAAAATCAGCCATGCAATCAAATCCATAAGATTTTTACGTCTAATTAACATCAAAAAAGAGAGCGTTGAATTGTGCTTAAAATGCCACAGGCCTAAGCTTTGAATAAAAGTGCTAAGGGGTAGCATTCAGGATGCCCACTCTCTCCACTCCTTTTTAACATAGTACAAGAATTCCTAGGCAGTGCAATAAGGCAAGAAGCAAGCAGAAAGGGGATCCAAGTAGGGAAAGAGGAAATAAAACTATCCCTCTTTGCAGATGACATGATTCTGTATTTAAAGAATCCTATAGACTCTACTCCCAAGCTCCTTGAGCTGATTCAAAGCTTTGGAAGGGTAGCAGGCCATAAAATCAATCCTCAAAAATCAACTGCCTTCCTTTATGCCAACAGTGAGAACAACTATATAGACCAACTAGATCTAACAGACATCTGCAGAATATTCCACCCAGTAACAACACAATATACGTTTTCCTTTGCAGCACATGGAATATTTTCCAAAATAGACCACATCTTAGGCCATAAAACAAACCTGGACAGATTCAGAAACACTGAAATTATTCCATGCACACTCTCAGACCATAAAGGCATCAAATTGGAACTGAACACACATCTCCACCAACGAAAACCTTATAACCAATGGAGACTGAACAACACATTGTTGAATCAAAAACAATGGATAATCGAAGAGATCAGAACAGATATTCAACTGTTTATGAAATTTAACAATAAGGAGCACACAAATATCAACTCCTTAGGGACACAACAAAGGCTGTACTCAGAGGAAAATTTATCGCGCTGAGTGGCTACAACAGCAAGTTGGAAAAATGGCAAACCAACTAGTTAAGGTCTCACCTTAACCTCCTGGAAAAAGAGCAACAAACCAACCCTAAACCCATTAGGAGAAAGCAAATTATTAAAATCAAAGCAGAATTAAATGTTTTGGAATTAAAAAAACTATAGAAAGAATCAACAAAACAATGAGTTGGTTCTTTGAAAGAATTAACAAAATTGACAAGCCCTTAGCAAACCTTACCAAAAAAAGAAGAGAGCATATCGAAATAAACAAAATCGCAGATGAAAATGGTAATATCACGACAGAACTTTCCTAGATCCAGAATATCATGAGGGAATACTTCTCAAACCTTTACGCCAACAAATTTGAGAATCTAGAAGAAATGGATGAATTTCTAGACAAGATTAACATACCCACACTGAACCAAGAAGAGCTAACCCAACTCAACAGGCCATAATAAAGGCTGTTCACAGAAAGATGAATGAATTCATAGAATCCACAAATAAAAAGGTGACCGAACTCCAGCAAATGTTCAAAGAAAATAAAGCTACTGAGCTAACCACCCAAATGGAAATCAAGGAGCTAAAGAAATCCATACATGATCTAAAACAAGAGATGCAAGGCATCAAAAATGAGCAATTAGTAGCAAGGGAAATGAAAAATAAAGTAGATAGCTTTGATAGCAGGTTAGACAATGCAGAAGAGAGAATTTCCGGGGCTGAAGATAATTTAGTTATTATAGAGAAAGAACAGAAAATGAGTCAATCCAAATCTAGGAAAAATGAGAGAGTGCTTCAGGAGGTCCAAGATACAATTAGGAAGCCTAATTTAAGGCTAATTGTTATTGAGGAGGGTCTGGAAAAAGAGGTCAATGGTATTGGAAATATACTTCAGGGAATCATTTCAGAGAATTTCCGAAACATCCAGAAGGGCAGACCCATCCAGATACAAGCAGCTTTTAGAACCACAAACAGACCTGACCAGAAAAGAACATCTCATCGCCACATCGTAATCCAAACTGGATCAGTAGAAACCAAAAAAAGGATCCTAAAGGAAGCCAGGGAAAAGTGTTCAGTAACCTATAAAGGAAAACCAATCAGAATAACCCCAGATTACTCGGCAGAGACCATGCAAGCAAGAAGTGACTGGAAGCATATATGTCATGCTCTTAAGTCAAATAACTACCAACCAAGAATACTGTACCCAGCTAAGTTCTCATTCATAACTGAGGGAACAATAAAAACATTCCATTCCAGGGAAAAGCTGCAACAATATGTCGAAACAAAACCAAAACTACAGAGAATTCTGAAAGATGTTCTATACATAGAAAACCGAAATAAATGCAATATAGGGAAAGAAACGGCACCAAAACAGCATACCATCTAAGTACTAAAAGAACTGTCAAGACACAGGCCCAAATAAAAGCTTTTAAAAATGGTAGGAACTGATAAATATCTCTCAATCCTAACTCTCAATATCAATGGACTCAACTCTCCAATTAAACGGCATAGGCTGTCTAGTTGGATCAAAAAGCAAGAGCCATCGTTCTTCTGTCTTCAAGAGACACATCTTACCCAAAAAAACAATCATCTTTTGAAAGTGAGAGGTTGGAATAAACTGAAACCATACATAGATCGAAATACAGTGATTGTCGGTGACTTTAACACACCACTCTCACCTATGGACAGATCAACAAGGCAAAAACTCGACAGAGAAACATTACAACTGAACAACTACATAGACCAATTAGATCTAACAGACATCTGCAGAATATTTCACCCAGTAACAACACAATATACGTTTTTCAAAATAGATCACATCTTATGCCATAAAACAAACCTGGACAGATTCAGAAACACTGAAATTACTCCATGCACACTCTCAGACCACAAAGGCGTCAAACTGGAACTGAACACACATCTCCACCAACGAAAACCCTGTAACTCATGGAGACTGAACAACACATTGTTGAACCACCAATGGGTCATTGAAAAGATCAGAACAGAAATCCAACAGTTTATGAAATTTAACAGTAAAGAGCACACAAAATACCAACTCCTTTGGGACACAGCAAAGGCAGTACTCAGAGGAAAATTTATAGCGCTGAGTGCCTACAACAACAAGTTTGAAAAATGGCAAACCAACAAGTTAATGTCCCACCTTAAGCTCCTGGAAGAAGAGTAACAAACCAACCCTAATCCCAGTAGAAGAAAGCAAATAATTAAAATCAAAGCAGAATTAAATGATTTGGAATCCAAAAAAACTATAGAAAGAATCAACAAAACAAGGAGTTGGTTCTTTGAAAGAATTAACAAAATTGACAAGCCCTTAGCAAATCTTACCAAAAAAAGAAGAGAGCATATCGAAATAAACAAAATCGCAGATGAAAATGGTAATATCACGACAGAAATTACCAAGACCCAGAATATCATGAGGGAATAATTCTTAAACCTTTATGCCAACAAATTTGAGAACCTAGATGAAATGGATGAATTCCTAGCCAATATTAACATACCCACACTGAACCAAGAAAAACTAAGCCAACTCACCAGGCCTATTTCAAACTCTGAAATAGAAATGGCAGTTAGAGAATTTCCACCTAAGAAAAGCCCAGGGCCAGATGGATTCCCAGCTGAATTCTATAAGGTCTTCAAAACAGAGCTCACACCAATACTCCTCAAGCTCTTCAACGAAATTGAAAATGAAGGTTCCTTACCAAACTCATTCTATGAAGCCAGTATAACCCACATCCCCAAACCAGACAGAGATTCATCAAAGAAAGAGAACTATAGGCCTATATCTTTGATGACCATCTTTGCAATACTTCTCAACAAAGTACTGGCCAACCGTCTACAAGAACTCATCAAAAAAATTATACACTATGATCAAACTGGATTCATCACAGGGAGGCAAAGCTGGTTCAACATACGCAAATCAATTAATATAATTCAACACATCAACAGGAGCAAAGACAAAAATCACATGATTGTCACAATAGATGCGGAAAAGGCATTTGACAAGATCCAACACCCCTTCATGTTAAAAGCTCTGGAGAAACTAGGAATCCATGGAACAATCCTTAATGTAATAAAGGCTGTGTATGAGAAACCTACTGCTAGTATTACACTTAATGGTGAAAATCTAAAGCCATTCCCTCTAAAATCAGGAACGAGACAAGGATGCCCACTCTCTCCACTACTCTTTAACATAGTACTAGAATTCCTAGCCAGTGCAATAAGGCAAGAAGCAAGCATAAAGGCGATCCAAGTAGGGAAAGAGGAAATAAAACTATCCCTCTTTGCAGATGATATGATTCTGTATTTAAAGAATCCTGTAGACTCTACTGCCAAGCTCCTTGAGCTGATCCAAAGCTTTGGAAGGGTAGCAAGCCATAAAATCAACCCTCAAAAATCAACTGCCTTCCTTTATGCCAACAGTGAGAGGAACAAGGCAATAATCAGGAAAGAAACTCCTTTCACAATAGCCTCAAAGAAAATAAAGTACCTAGGAATTAGCTTAACTAAGAATGTAAATGACCTTTTTGACGAAAACTTCAAAACCCTAAAAAAGGAAATTAAAGCAAAACTAAGGAAATGGAAAAACCTCCCATGCTCCTGAATTGGAAGAATCAACATTGTGATAATGACAACCTTGCCAAGAGCTATCTACAAATTCAATGAAATACCCATCAACATACCAATGTCATTCTTTAAAGAAATAGAAGAGGCAATCCAAAATTTCATATGGAATAATAAAAAACCCCGTATAGCAAAAACACTTCTTAGCAGAAAGAACAGCGCTGGAGGAATTTCAATTCCAAACTTTAGACTCTATTACAGAGCTATAATCCTCAAAACAGATTGGTACTGGCACAGGAACAGGCCTGAAGACCAATGGAATCGAACTGAGGATCCAGATATTAAACTACAGACCTATGGCCACCTAATCTTTGACAAGGGAGCCAAAAAAATGGAATGGAAGAAAGACACCCTCTTCATTAAGTTGTGCTGGCAGAACTGGTTAAGCACCTGCAGAAAACTAAAGCTGGATCCTTCTTTGTCACCTTGCACTATAATTAACTCCAAATGGATCAAAGACCTGGAGGTAAAAGCTGACACACTGAATACTCTACAGGAAGGAATAGGAGATACACTAGGCCTCCTTGGCACAGGTTGAAATTTTCTTAATAAGGACCAAGAATCACAACAAATCAGAGAAAGGCTGGATAAGTGGGACTGCATTAAACTGCAGAGCTTTTGTATGGCAAAGGACATAGCTAATAAACTAATCAGGAAGCCTACAGAGTGGGAGAAGACCTTCACCAACCAAACAACGGACAAAGGCCTCATATCTAAAATATATCAACAACTCAAAAAATTGAATCACTCCAAAACTAACCTCCAAAGTAACAACCATCCCATTAAAAAATGGGCCAGAGACTTAAAGAGAGTCTTCTTTGAAGAAGAAACAAAAATGGCCTATAGACACATGAAGAAATGCTCAACATCTCTGGTCATAAAAGAAATGCAAATCAAAACAACTCTAAGATTCCACCACACTCCATTTAGAATGGCCAGGATCAGGAAAAGGAATGACAACAGATGCTAGAGGGGATGTGGCCAGGAGGGATCACTACTACACTGTTGGTGGGAGTGCAAACTCGTCCAACCACTATGAAAAGCAGTGTGGCAGTGCCTCAAAAGGCTAAACATAGAACTCCCCTATGAACCAGCAATTCCACTACTTGGCATTTACCCAACCATCCAGAAACAAGGACATACTAAACCCACTAGCACAACAATGTTCATTGCAGCACTATTCACCATAGCAAAGATATGGAACCAACCTAGATGTCCCTCAGTTGATGAGTGGATCAACAAGTTGTGGTATTTGTGCACAATGGAATTCTATGCTGCTGTCAGAAAGAATGATATCGCCCCATTTGTTAGGAAATGGAAAGACTTAGAAAAAATCATATTAAGTGAAGTAAGCCAGACTCAAAGGAAGTTAGGCTCAATGGTTTCCCTCATTCGTCATAATCAGTAGAAACCTTGGGCTCTACTAGCAGAGATTTGCAATAAAGCAAAATCTTGATACATAAAGACAAATAATGTGAAGCTAATTAAAACACCTCCAGGATATTGAAACCAAGGCCACATAATGAATGATTGTTGTCCTTAATGTACTATGTTGTCTCTCATATCCTTTGCTGTCCCTTGTTATCTCATATTGGTATAGTATCTCACTTTGTTATCTAATATATTGAATTTATTTGTATCTGGATATTTGAAATTTGATAGGGAAAGGGGGAAAACCAAGACGGGTGGGGGGTGTCGGGGGGGAGGGAAATGGGTACCAAGACATGTGAAAGGGTATCAATGTATGTGAATTAACGCACCTTCTATCTGGCAAATATCATGTAACCCTTTTACTAATTACAATAAAAAAAGGAAAAAAAAGAAAAAGAAAATCCTCTCCAATCTCCAATTTTTTTCCCTTTTTTTGTGGGGTAGTGGGGAAAGTCATGGGGCTTGGACCTTGGGCCGTGAGCTCTTTAGTTTAAGGCTATTGTCCTATCCTGAGTATTGCCCCTCAGTTCTTCTGCTCAAAGCTCCCTATCCCTCTTCCCATTATATACAGAACAAAGGTCATCCTCAGTCTTTTTGAAAAAGTAAAACATACAGTAAATTTGTAGCATAAAACAGCAAGAAATAAATTTCTTGCCAGGTGCAGTGACTTCTACCTGTAATCCTAGCTACTCAGATATCAGGCTGATATCTAAAGATTTGGTTCAAAGCCAGCCTGGGCATTAGAAAGTCTATGAGACTCTCATCTACAGTTAACCCCTAGAATATGGGAAATAGCACTGTGGCTTCATAGGTAGGGTGATAGCCTTGAGTTGAAGAGCTCAGGACCAGTGCCCAGGCCCAGAGTTCAAGCCTTAAAAATCCCCCAGCCAAAAAAAAGAAAAAAAAGTTTCTTCCCCAAGTGACTATTATGCCAGACATAGAAGATTTTGCAATATTCTCACAGTACCAGCATATGTCATCATATAATGTAGTTCTTTTTCAATGGAATAATTCCATTTATAACCTAAATCTACTAACCCGACTTATTTTTGTCGATACAACAATTGCTCTACCATGATATGCCACAAGCCATTAAACATTTTATGGTGGGTAATTGGAAAGGAGTCTCATGGAATTTTGTGCCAGGCTGGCTTTGAACCATGGTCCTCAGATCTCAGTCTCCTGAGTAGCTAGGATGACAGGCTTGAGCCACCAACACCTGGCTTGCCTTTTTATTTTTTGTGGGTCTTGGGACTTCAACTCTGGGCCTAGGCACCATCCCTAAGCTTTTCAGGTCAATATTTCATGTAAGTCTAAACATTTAAGTAAAGGAATAAAATTCCAACAAAAAAAGAATAAAATTCCAGACATGGTGTGTTTATAACTCAGTGCTAATTACTTGATGAAAATGTGCCATTCCAGAAGCTGGTGTCATTTGATGATGTAGCTGTGGATTTCAGCTGGGAGGAGTGGCAGCATCTGGACAATGCTCAGAGGACCCTGTACAGAGATGTAATGCTGGAGACCTACAGCAACCTGGTGTCCTTAGGTGAGCAAAAGTCAAATTCACTTGCAAGGCCAAGTGCCTTGTTATTTTGCAGATACGTGAATGTTTATCAAACTTTCAATACTATTTAAATGAAAGATTCCAGGCCCTGAGAAGTATCATTACTTTCTAAAGAAAACCTAAGGTAATTTTGTACTCATTCTTCAGGATACCTTCAGGATACTTTGACAACAGTTCTAAATTATGTTTCCTCTAATGGAGACGACATTCCAAACTTACACAGTAATTGTAAGTGGATAAACAATCCAGAATAGAATATATACCATTATTGGAAATAGGATCTACAAATCACTAAACAGTGAGTTTATAATGGAAACCTGGCACTAGGTGCAATGTTTCAAGCCTGTAATCTTAAAATATTCAGGAGGAAGAAATCTAAGAATTCTAATTTGAAGCCAGCAATGGCATAAAAATTGCCATGAAACTCTATAACTCCAAGTAACCCCTCAAAAATATTAGTGGAGTGTCAAGAGTTTGACTTTGTGGTTGAGTGCTTGCCTAGCATGCATGAAGACCTATGCATGTAAGTGGAGCTGGGACTCAAACTGGTATTTTTCTAGCCTTGAGCAAGACAGCTAAGTTTATGCCATACAAAATGAATCCAGAGCTGGGGAAAAGTCAACCATGGAGCCAGTGAGATATGAGAAAAAAGATTTAATAGATAACTTGTGAGTAGGTTGTCTGCGAACTTAAAGCAATGATGACACAGCATAAGCAATAATTCTCTGCTGTTTCTAATTTACAGGGCCCTGTGTTCCCAAACCTGTATTAATTGACAAGCTAGAGAACTGTGCAGAACTCTGGATAGGAAATTCCTCTGACAAGAATATCACAGGTGAGTGAATGCATCTTCATATTGATGTTGGAGCCTGAGCCCCATTGGTAAGTTCATGTTGTGATGTACTGAGCAATAATATCCTTAGTTACCCTAAATTCTGTGTGGAACCTATGGAATTCTTTGTGAATGAATAAAGAATCATTTTCCTTTCCCAATCCTATGCTTGGTCTCAGGGCCTGAGCATGGTCCTTGGGTTTTCTCAAGGCTAGCTCTCTACTTCTTGAGTCATAGCACCACTTCTCCCTTTTTCTTTGTATGTAGAACCAAGGAACTGAACCAGGTCTTTGTGCATGCTAGCCCAAACCCCCGGCACCAAGAATCATAGGGTGATATAATGAATTCTATGTGGCAGTAGAGTTAAAGTTAGATTTCTCTGTAGAAATCACTGTGAAACAAAATAAAATGAGAAAGCCATGAGCCCGTGGCTCATGCCTGTAATCCTAGCTACGTAGGAGGCTGAGATCTGAGGATCAAGGTTCAAAGACTGACCTATCACAAAAACACCTTAGACTCTTCTCTCTAATGAACCAATAGACAATGAGAAGTGGGGTTGAGGCTAAAGACATAGGGCAGTAGCCTTGAGCTGAAGAGCTCAGTAAGAACAGCCAGGTCTAGAATTCAAGTCCCATGACTGCAAAACAAGAAAGAAAGAAAGAAAGAAAGAAAGAAAGAAAGAAAGAAAGAAAGAAAGAAAGAAAGAAGAAAGAAAGAGGGAAGAAAGAGGGAAGAAAGAGGAAAGGAAGGAAAGGAAGAAAGAAAGAAAGAAAGAAAGAAAGAAAGAAAGAAAGAAAGAAAGAAAGAAAGAAGAAAGAAAGAAAGAAAGAAAGAAAGAAAGAAAGAAAGAAAGAAAGAAAGAAAGAAAGAAATTTCATTTCTTCAAAACTGAGACTATAAATGATTGAGCAAACAAGGAATAAGTCAGGGCATTATTCTCTGATAAGGATAATATCTTTTTGCTGGTAGGAAGAGACTGGTATTCAGAACCAGACCTTTCCACCAGGAATTGAGCCTAGTGGTAGAGTGCTTGCCTAGCATGTACAAAGAGACAGGTTTGATTCCTTATTACCACATACATAGAAAAAGCCAGAAGTAATGACTTCATTGGTAGGGTTCTAATCTGGAGAAAACCCAGGGACAGTGGATAGGTCCTAAGTTCAAACCCAGGAATGGAAGGAAAAAAAAACAACAAAGTTTCAATCAAGATAAGAAAATTAACTAGACAATGAGCTGGAGATTTTCTGGTCTTCCATGGTTCTGAGGGACAGGAGTGTTAGAAAAGGAATTTTTATAAGACTTCAAATGGAAAGAAACAAATTTCAAAATTCCCACAAATACCTAAATTGAGACTTTAGTGAGAAGTTGTAACTGAAGGGATATAGGTGTAAGTCCTTACTCTCAAGAATCGTTCTTGCTTGGATCAAAGGCAAACAGACATATAAACCAAACTTGTGGCCGCTGAATCTAGAAAAAATTCGTGTTCCTCACTTAATGGTTAATAAGCAAACAGCACTGAAACTGGGTAAGGTAATCCTATCTGCTACTGAGGACCTGAGACTCTTATCTCTAGTTAACTCTAGAAAACAGGAAGTGGGGCTGTAGCTCAAGGATAGGGGTTATAGTCTTCTGCTGAAGTGTTCAGGGACAGGGCCGAGGCCTATGAACTACAAAAAGAAAAGAAATGAAAAGAAAAGAAAATTTTAAAAAGATGCAAAACAGCACAATATTTAGATTATTTCTCAAAAATAAAAGAAAGGCAGCTATTCCTCAATGTATAAACAAAACAGTATTTAAAAAAAACAGCTGCAGGTATATTATAGGTAGTACTCAGCTTAAAACTGTAGCAATACATAGTTGGGTAATTTCAATAAATATTTCCTGTGATATAAAAAGAGAACTAAAACACAGAAAAACATTATTGGTCATTGTAAAATATATTTTCTTAATATGTTAGGGAGAAAAGAATATATATCTCACAAATCAATTTCCACTTATATTTTAAAATATCTAGCACTTAGGATGGGAAAGTAAAGTCATTACCTTTACAGTAAGGAATATTTGTATCTCATGTATGTTTGTGTCTTTTTTTCTATGACTCATTTTAGATGTCCAGGTAATGGAAAATGTGTTCAAGACCTGCCAGGAAAGTCCACATGAATGTCTTTGTGAAGTAGCAGTTGCAAGTAGTATCGAAGTGGAGGAAAACGTGAGATTAGCAACAACTTTAAATTTGAGCTCTACACATAATCCAGAGCTGATTAGTAATAACGGTAACAACTTAGCGGTGAGGACTGAGGAGTTCATTAAGTGTCAGAACATGCTTCTGTCTCCTAAGCCTGATGAGATGCATGCTGCATATAGATCTCGTATGTCTCCTGTTCTTAAAAAATCCATCGGATATTCAGAGCATTTTATTCATGATTGTGACAGTCCAAAAGACCTGCAGTATCATAATTCAGTTCTCCCTGCCCAAGAAATTCTTCAGGGAGGGAGGAAAACTGCTAAATGTATTGTGTGATGAAAAATATTGTACTTAACACCTACCATCACTACAACATCCGAAAATGTACACAGGAGAGACTCCTCATACATGTAGTAAATGTGAGAAATCTTTCAGTAATGAAATACGCCTTACAAAACCTCGAGCAAATATCCTGAGATATGTGAGGCGTACATCAAGTGTGAAAATTAATTTCTGAGAAGTTAGAACTGACGCTCCAACCTCGATCTCCAAGAGAAGACAAACCATATGAATATGAGGAACGTAATAAAATTTGTGCCCAGAATTCAGCTCTCAGCACACATCAGAGATCTCACACAGAAGAGAAATCTTATGAATGGGATAAATGTGGGAAGACTTTTAGACTGAAATCATACCTCACTTTGCACCAGAGAAGACACACAGAAGAGAAACCTTATGAATGTAACAAATGTGAAAAGTCTTTCACCAGAAGATACACCTTCGAATTCATCAAATAACACACACAGGAGAGAAACATTATGTGTGCACCAAATGTGGAAAGACCTTCAAGTGGAAGTCATATCTTGATGGGCATAATAGAACACACACAGGAGAGAAAAATTATGCATGTAGTGAATGCGGAAAGTCTTTCAAATGGAAGGTAAAACTCCATGATCATCAGAGAATATACTCAGGAGAAACACCTTATGAGTGTAACATATGTGGAAAGTCCTTCACACAGAAGCCAAACCTCAACATGCATAAAACAATTCAAACAGGAGAAAAACCTTATGAATGTAACCGATGTGGAATGTCTTTCAAATGGAAGTCTTCCCTCAAATTGCATCAGAGTACACACACAGGAGAGAAACTGTTCGAGTGCATCAAATGTGGTAAGACCTTCAGATGGAAGTCACATTACAGGAGGCATAACAGAATTCACACATATTAGAAACCTGAGGAATATAACCAAAGTTGAAAGTCTTTCGTGCAGTATTCACCCTTCAGGAAGCGTAAGAGAGTTCACACATATGAGAAGCCTTAGCAATGTAATAAATAGGAAAGACTTTTTAGTCTGTGGAAGAAAACTCAGCTTGTGTCACAGAACCAACACAAGATAAAACCCTTAATGAATGTAGCAAATGTTCAGTCTTTTCCCCAGAAGGCACAAGTCAAGATTTATCACTAAACACCCACAGGATAGAATCCGATGAATAAAATGAAAGGGAAATTTTTTTGAAGAACTCATACTTGAGTTTGCATGATACCACACAGACACAGGATAAAAATCGTATGAATATAAGAATATGAAAAATCCATCATGAACGCATGACTAAGTATAAAATGCACCTAGGAGAGAAAAACCTTATGAATATTACAAATGTGGAAAGTGTTTGACCTGGAAGGCATACTTCTGTGTTCATCACAAACCAGATTAACATAGAAGAAAAGAAAACTAATGAATAGAACAAATGTGCAATGACTTTTAATTAGAAGTCAGTCTTCAGTACATTTCAGAACATACACAATAGAGAAATTCTGAGTAATGAAAAACATTTAGCTATATATAGAATCTCTGTATATGGGAGCATTAGGATAAGTCTTCTAAACAAAGTCAACCTTCAGCAAGCATTAAGAGTACTCACAGAAGAAATAATAGCATGTAGGAAAACATTTGTCAGAAACCTCTAAAAGCTGACTGTGTGGCTTAGTGGTAGAGTGCTAACCTATCAAGGATGAAGGCCTGGGTTAGATTCCTCAATACTACGTGAAAACAGCAAGCCAGAAGCAGCACTGTGGTTCAAATGGTAGAGTGCTAACCTTGAGCAAAAGTAGCTCAGGCCCTGAGTTCAAGCCTAAGGATTGGAGAGAGAGAGAGAGAGAGAGAGAGAGAGAGAGAGAGAGAGAGAGAGAGAGAGAGAGAGAGAGAGAGAGAGAGAGAGATAAAAAAGAGAGAGAAAGAGAGAGAAACAGGAACTTCTAAATTTTACAGAGATAGAGAAGGAGAGAGAGAAGGAGACAGAAACTAATTTCTAAACTTTACAGTCTTTCTATTTCCTTACAAATTCGTCTATGTCATTCTTTCTGACAGAAGCACAGAATTCCATTGTGTAAAAATACCATGTTTGATCTACTCATCAACTGATGGGCCTCTTGGTTGGTTCCATACCTTTGCTATAGTAAATAGTGCTGTGATAAATGGTATTGTTCTAGTGAATTTAGTATGTCCTATCTGGACGATTGGCAAGTAGTGAAATTGCTGGATCACAGGGGAGCTCTACGTTTAGTCTTTTTGGGATACTGCCATAGTGCTTTCCATAGTGGTTGAATGAGTTTGCAATCCCACCAGCAGTGTAGTAGTGATCCCTCCTGGCCACATCCCCTCCAGCATACGTTATTAGATTTCTGGATCTTGGCCATTCTAACTGGAGTGAGGAGGAAAAGGGAAAGAGGAACTGAAACTTTCTCTCCTTACAGATGACATGATTCTGTATTTAAAGAACCCTATAAACTCTACTCCGAAGCTGCTTGAGCTGATATAGAAATTTGGTAAGGTAGCAGGGTATAAAATTAACCCTCAATGTCAACTGCCTTCCTATATGCCAACAAATGAGAGGAATGAGGCAAGAATCAGGATAGCAACTCATTTTGCTATCAAAGAAAATAAAATACTTAGGAATTAACTTGGAATGTAAAGCACCTTTTTGATGGAACTATAAACCCTGGAGAAGGAAATTAACGTAGAACTGAGGAAATGCAAAAACCTATGCTCCTGGTTTGGAAGAAGTAATATTGTAAAAATGGCAATCTTGATAAGGACTATCTACAAATTCAGTGCAATATTCATCAATATCCCAATGTCATTCTTTAAGAAACAGAAGAGGAAATCCAAAATTTCACTTGGAATAATAAAAGACCCCTTATAGTCTGATTTCTTGCATGATACATAATGTTTAATCTCACCTTCTCCACCAAAATCTCACCTTTCGCACTGACACATAGGTGGCCCTGTTTACTAGCAGCAAACACTCAAACGCGCAGTTTCAGGTGTCACCACTGCCTCTGTTACTGGGTAGATCCAACTCTGTCATCGATTCTGAGGTCTGCTCTGGGAGTCTTGGTCACAAGTTGTTCTGTGGCATCTGCTGCCAGCCTGTGCCTATTTGCTTCCTTTTCCTCCAGCAGCCTACAACAGGGAATGAAGTTCAGGCGCTGATGCTCTCCTTCATGTGCAGGCAGGATGAGCCCAACCGTCCCTCATCTTCCTCTTCCATTTTTTGGGAAAAAATGTGCTGGCAGAAGTCCTCAGGTGTGGAGCATGGCTGATCCACACTTTTAATCCAGGCTGGTCAGGAGGCTGAGATCTGAGTATGGAAGTTCCAAGTCACCTAGAACAGGAAAGTCTGATAGATTCTTACTACCAAAAATAAAAACAGCTGGGAATGGAGTTTGGGCTCGAGTGGTAAAGGGCTAAGTCTTGAGTACAAATGCTTAGTGCCCAGGCCCTGAGTTCAGGCTCCAGCACTGCCAACAACCTCACTTTAGTGAGATTTTAGCTTTATCCATGTAGGCACATCTCACTGGAATGTTGCTGGTAGAGATAGTCTTCATAATTTTGTCTCAAGGTAAAGGTCCTCCTGGGGCAGTACACAAAAGGTGTCATGGAGAGAGGAGCCCCACTTGCTCCAGGTTTGAAGATGGCATAGGTCAAGCCAGCATGGGGTTGGAACATCAGTCTTTTTCCTAGCACCACCTACAAGTGAATGTCAAATGACATTGATTGTTGTGGGATTGTGTGATTGAAGTGCCTCATTGAGGGCAGTGTTAGCACATCCAAACTTGGATACCAGGAATGCTGAAATCTCAAAGCTAAGATTTCTGTTGACTACAGAAATGCTGGTGTGTCTGTTATTCACTAAAAGTTCAGGTGCAAAGATTCTGAAGCTTGATGCCATGTGTTTATTCCATTTAGTAAAATTATTTTAATGCACTGTATAAGTTAAAACATTTGATAAGAGTCAGGGGTAATGAAAACATTGTTCTTGAATTCAGGTGTCTGGCAGGGTAATGGGGGGGTGTTGGTGCCTGCGACTATGAAGCTGGAGCTGCTATCAAACCATGGATCATGTTCCTCTTTGTCTGGGAGAAATGACTCCAAAGATGAAACTTGAATGGTGAGGAAAAAATGATGATGTACTCAGGAGATTTCTCCTAAACAAATGCTCATGTGGAAGTGGGATGGGGGCTGGGCATATCTGAGGTAGAGCTTAAGGGGTCTTCTCATGGCATTGAGAACGTTCCTTGCTACTTCAGGCATGCAGCAGGGTGTTTTAGATGGCCATTGTGAGATGGATGGAATAAGACTAGAGACAAGATGAATGCTGGGATCCTGAAAGAACTAATTACGTCTAAAAAAGAAATCAGGAATTTGTTTTGATTAGATAATACCTGTAATCCGAGGCATATTCAGGATCCTGATCTTAGTATTGTGGTTTAAAACCAACCCAGCAAAGGGAAAAATGCATGAGACTCTTACTCCCAGTTTAGACCAAGAACAAAGATTGAAGTAGAGCTGAGGCTCAAGAGCTAGAGTGCTACCTTGAGCAAAGAAAAGCTAAGAAAAAGCTCCAGGTCTTGAGTTCAAGGCCAGGAATGAAAGAAGGAAGGTAAAAAAGGGAAGTATGTGAGGAAGGGAAATATATAAATGAAAGAGAGAAGGAACTAGACATTTAAAACTAGAGAATATTTAAAAGTCATCAGTCCTTCTAAGAAAAGTGTTGGAGTATGGGTTCTATATGTGGTGAACTGGAAGCCCAGCAGTGACTTGTTAACCAAAGAGTCACCATGATGAGCAAAGGAGAGAAATCTGCATGAGCATCTTAGCGGATGGAGTCACAGAAGAGAACCTCAGCTCCCATCCCATAGTTAGAAGTATATAGAGATGGGGAAGCTGGCATCACCTTGATGTCATTGTGTCCATGGAGACTGGAAGCCATGGCTCTGTGAAAGCACAATGTTCTGGTTACTGAGCTGAGAGGCTGAGGAGAGCCAAGTCCTGGCCATGAAGAAATCAGGGTGGCAGCAGAGCAACTCTGCTGCAGTGTGTGCCTGCTTGGCTGTTCTTATTGTGTGGTGGATCAGGCCGGAGGGGGTGATAGTAACTGTTTTGTGGTCACAAGCCCTTCACCAAGAGCTTCCTCTGGGATCCTCATAAGCTACAGGGTGGCTGGTGGTGGGATGTGTGTGGGGTGGAAGTGACAGAGGGATGGACGCATGGCAAGGTGGGTGAAGAGATGAGAGGAATGATGAGAGCCCAGTTCATTGGTTTCTAAGGTTAATGGGTGGGAGGTAGAGAGACATGATGGAGGAAAGATGGAGGCAGGGGAAGGTGGTGACAGAGTGAGGCCATCCGTAGTGCCAGCCTGGCCATCATCTGAAGCCCATAGGCAGCTTCCTGATCCCTCACTTTGTTCTGCTCCTTGTGGAGGGAATGTCACGTGTACCCAGAGCTAGGGGTGGGGCAATGTTAGTAGCACCTAGAGAACCATTGGCCTCTACCTGGGTGAGGGGTGGTTATGGCTCCCATGCTGGGTGGCCTGATAGCTATGGAACAGATCTCTCCTTAGCTACCACAGTCAGTGGCTGCTCTCCATCTAGGGTTAGGGCACCTGCTCAGCAATCAGGACACCCCATGCCAGGACAGAGGCCTACAATTCAGATGGCAGCACAGGGGTGAAGATGATCTCACCGTAGCCCTAGTTACATGGCTGTCCCTGCATGCAGGACAGGATGAGCTGGGGGAAGATGTTCTCTGTGTTTTTCCACAGCTTATCCCGACCTCTTCTTGTGTCTGATTAGACCAAGAGAGTACCAGGTTCCCTCTCATAGTCCTGGTTCTTTTTCTTTTACAGTCATGAGGCTTGAACCCAGGTCCTGGGTACTGTCCCTGAGCTCTTTTGCTCAAGGTTGATGCTCTACCATTTGAACCATAGTGCCATTTCCAGCTTTTCCTTTTCATGTGGATCTCTGATATGTCCAGTGCTGTGCCTGCAGGGAGGCACTCACCCCACAGACAGAGACACCTCTGCCGTGACTGTGACTGCCCACAACCCTCACACCCACTCCTTGCACATCTCGACTCCAGTTGTAGCTCCTCTTGGACTGGGTGTCCAGCCTACCCCTTCCTACACTCACAAAGGGTCTACAATTGTCTTCCCAGGGTCCTTTCTCCTGCCAGCCAGAGTGCAGACTGTGCACATCTTGACGATCACAGAGCTCAAAGCCAAAGGCTGAGATGCAGAAGGGGGTGACCCCGTAGTTGCACAGGGCCCATGGATCATCCTGTGCATCTCCCAGCCTGTGAATTCCCCCACCCCCTTGGCAGGGAAGCTCCATGCCCACAACCTGATCCCTGGTCCCCTCCAATTCCATTCTCCCTTGGATTTTGCAGACTGTCTACCATCAGGATCTAAAATTCTATTCATCACTTTATGTCCTTATCACGGATTTGCTACTTTGGCAGGATCTCCCCGTGCCTGGAGAGTGGACATGTCATGTACTCTCTGTGGAGAAGTTGCCCCAGGAGAAGAAATATGCACTTCATGTGAGTGTTGGACAGGGCAGGAGGGCTCCCGAGGATAAGAAGCCACAGGAGGGGTGCAGATGGGGGAATGCTAGGGGCCCCAGGGGACAGTGGGAGTTAGGGCACAGTTGGTTCCTTCTGCAGGGTTGACACTGCTTCACAAACCCAACAGAATGAGGTTCACATTACAGATGTCAGAGACAGTGCAGATTGCCAATGGGCGCAGGGGTCACTGTCACCCTCAGATGCTGGCTGCATGCTGGGATGCACGCAGAGATAGTTTCAAGATCAGATAATGAGGATGTTGCAGGGTGTAACCATTCTTTTCAGATGGCTCTCTACCTCTCTTGAGCTTCATCTCTATCTTTGGCTTTTTCTTGGAAGTTAACTGGAAATGAGAGTTTCAGGGACTTTCCTTTCTGGACTGGCTTCAAACAGAAGCTATGCACAGTTTTCAAACCATACCCTACTGAAGAAGGGAAGCTTGATCTGGTGCTTAACTGGGTTGCACTTTGGCTCCGTTTGCTATGCCTCACGGGAGGGGGCTCATCATTTGTAGACTAAGATCTCATGACCTTCAAAGCCAAATGCTACCTGAAAGTTCAGGGTCCCATCCTATGTGTTGGGCCTGGGTGAATACATTCTCTGTTATGCTGGGTCATCAACCCATGTTTTAAGCTGGAAGTAGGCAGTGCCACATTTGATAAGAACATCTGGCAGAGATTGTCACCTCATGAAAGCAGATTCTAAATTTGTATTCCATTTCCTGTGGTGGAGAAATCCCCTCCAAGTTAGACAGGCTCACATCCACCTGCAGGTCACACTCCTAATGCACCCTTGAGTGTCCTCATGGTATTGGGATCTAAGTTTGTAGGGAATGCTGGTTAATCCATGAATTAGCTGGACAAGTGATGACAAACGTGTTGTGGATTAATATGAGAACAAATTAAGAAGCCCTGGAGGAGCATCAACCTGACCCTCTGTGGTGCTATAAATCTGATAGGATGTTCCAGACTGAGAAACAATCACATGGCTTTGTGTTTGGCATCCAGACAAGTGAGTGCATGTCTTAGCTGTCAGCCAATACAGAGGAGGACATGAATAAGTGGGTGGAAAGCATCTGTCAGACCCCTGTCTGGGGGCAGGTGGAGAGAACATAGGAAGGTAGATACCATGGCTGTGGTGGGGCCAAAAAAAGGGGTAAAAGAGGCAAAGGAGCCAGGTACTGGTAGCTCAAGACTGTCATTTTAGCTACTCAGGAGTTTGAGATCTGAGGATCACAATTCAAAGCCAGCCCAGGACAGAAACTCCATGAGACTCTTATCTGCAATAAACTGCTGAATGCAAGAAGCTCAAGCTCAGTGACAGCATCCAGGCCTAGCGTTCAAAACCCAGGACCGGCTGAAAAAAGTATCAAAGGACAAGAAGCTGGCCAAAAGTTAGAGGGACTCTATCTTGACAAACAATACAATGGTAAGTTGCACTCAGAAGACTTGTACAAAATCTGGAAATGCCTGAGACCTATCTATGTATGTTTCCTGTTTGTCTAAATACATATGTTCATGCATTTATATATTAGTATAGAGAGACAGATCAATACATATGACTATACATATATACATATCCAGACACTTATGGGCGGGTGGTATACTGTGTGAGAGTTTGTGTTTGTGTTTTGTGGATGGCTATCTCTGTTTAAGAAAGATAGGAAATATGTCAATATCTTTAAAAATCTTGATAAAATATAGAGAGACATAAGCTCTTGAGGGAATCTGAAATGACAAGATTATTCACAGGCACGTTTATCCTTATGGATTCCTCAGCAAGTTTTAATTTTTTTCATTATTTTCTTTCTTTTTTTTGAACCAGTGCTAAGGATTTCTCTCAGGGACCAGGTGCTGCCAATTACTAATTTTCTCATGGCTGGTACAAGAGGAACTGAGCCACAGTTCCACTTTTGCCTTATTTATTCGTGCTTAACTGAAGATAAAGATTTCTATCAGTGACTTTCTTTCAGGGGCTGGATTCTAACGTGGATCCCCAGACCTCAGGCTTCTCTATAGCTACAATTAACAATATGAGAACCCAGAACTGGGTTCCAATGCACAGGGCAAGAAATTGAGTGAATCTCTCAACTCCAATTAGCTATAATAAGCTAGAAGTGAAAGACCAATACCGTTGAGGAAAAGATGCTGAGGGCTATCACAGAGGCCCTATGAGTAAGCCCTAAACCCTGTACACATGTGTGCATGCACACATTGGCAGACACACACACACATATGCACACACACAATATCTCAGGCAATATTGTATTTTGAATTAATATCCAAAGATTGGACAACAGGATAGCAAGTAATAAAATCTGTTTTTCTTGTCTACATTGAGGGAAAGGGATAAGTCACAAGATGCAGAAGCGAAGAATTCAGAGGCAAATGCTGTGAGTGAATAACTTGTAAAAAGCACATTTCTTTTCTTTTCTTTTCTTTTGTGTTTTCTGCCATTCCTGGGGCTTGAACTCAGGGCCTGAGCACTGCTCTTGGCTTTTCCCAAGTCTAGCCCTCTGCCACTTGAGCCACATTGCCATATGGATTTTTACATCTGTGTGATATTAAGGACTCAAACCTAGATCTTCATGGATGCTAGGCAAGCACTCTACCACTGGGCCAAACTCTAAACCCCGATAAAGTATTTATAAATAGTCATCATCATCATATCAAAATATCCTTTCTCCTACAAAGAATGAACACTTATCTATGTCTGTAAGACTTTTTTTATGTCACCAATGCTTCTGTGATTTTCCCACTTGCATTTTTACAGATGACAGCACAGATATTCATCAGGAAGAAAAATAGATTAGGATACAGAAACCTAACAATGTCCTAGTAGATTGAAGTGAAAAATATGTGCAAGACGACCTGGGTGTTTCATCAATTTGTAGAGTGCTTGGCTACCACACAAAAAGACTCCGGTTTGATTCTGCAGTACCATATACATAGAAAACTCTGGAAGTGGTGCTGTGGCTTGGTGGGACAGCTATAGCCTAAAGAAAGCCTAAGAACAATGGTCAGGCTCTGAGGGCAAGTCCCAGGACTAGCAAAAAAAATGTGCAAGAGGCAAAATGCAAGCTGAGAAGGCACTGTGAAGCAAAATGTCTTGTGAAGGGTAAGGAGAATAGTGACAGTTAAGTTTGGATCTTACATAAGAAAGGCTCCTTGAGCCTGAGACCAGGCTAGCACTTATGCCTTGTTAGTGACTTGGGATTTGAACAAAAAGGTGTGCTGTTTACTACATCCATGTGTGAGGTGGGAAGGGAGATTCAGCCTCCAGTATATCTTTGGGGAGGTCTTCTGTGAGCAAGGAGCTTTGGTCATTGGGCCTTGAAAGGTGACCCTACCTCCCTCACAATGGAACAGAATATGGAAACCTGGTTACTAAGCCACTGTATGTGACAACCAGCTCAAGCCAGCTCCCTTGGCCTGTGGCTCAGGAACCAGAAAGATGTTACTGTGCTGTTGCCAAAGGTCAGGAGGCTCACATCTCAGGCATGAGAGATATGGATGTCTCACTTGAAGAAGTAGATGCTGGATCAGTGCCAAGCCAAAATTCCAGTATATCAGGCATTTCTCTAGGAAGAAAGCCAGGAAACTCCAGGGCAACTCAGATGAGGTATATTGAGAGGAAACCTATTTGAACCCATCATCCTGCCCACACACTACAACCTTCTTGTGTGCTTTCAAGTGACTATACTGAGATTAGAGTGTGTCATTTCCAATCTACTCTGTTCCAATTCCTCAGTGTGAAGTGTGGTCCCATTCCTACGTTTGAAATATCCACTGTTTTGCCAACATAGTGTGATGGTAAGTCAGCTCAGACTCTGAATGAGCCTTGTAACCTATGGATCCTGGAGGAAGGCCTGTTGGAGATGCTGCTGACAAAGCTGATCCCTGCCTACCAGAAAGGTGATCTCTTTTATGTGGGAAACTTCCTGCACAATTTCAAATAGTGGAGGACAATGTAGTAGTTGCTGGAAATTCTCTTGAAAAAGTGAGTGTTCCCCCTCCAAACCCAGGTTTGCTCACCCTTCCTGGCCAAGTCTTGGAATACTTGGCTCCTCCCTGAGCCTGTTTGGTTCACTGCGGTGTTCACAGGGGAGCTAAGCATGATACAAGTGCACAAACTACTTTATTATGACTGGGACACCATGCCATTTCATTTCCCTCACAAGCTACTGGAGTCTCAACAGTGTGCTTACTGAGAAGTTGGATTTCAGGCATGAGTAAGTGGCTCCCAACTGCAGCCCTCACCTAGGTGACATCCTAAGAAATCCCATTTCCCAGTAAGAAATGAGGTGTCAGTACTAATGGCGGAGGCCTGTGAAATACTGGAGTCAGAGGAAAAGCTGGGGGCTGAATCACTTTTGAGCCATCAGGGAGGGATTGTGTGTGAGATCAAACTCTGTGAACATACAATGACTGTAAGAGGAATCTCACTGCCTGGGAATGTAGCCTAATGGTAGAGTCCTCACCTAGAATGCATGAAGACCTAGGTTCTATTCACCGGTACCGCATACTCAGAAAAAAGCTAGAAGTGGCGCTGTGTCTCAAGAGGCAGAGCACTCACCTTGGGCAAGCGAGTCCAATGAAAATGTCTAGGCCCTGAGTCCAAGCCCTAGGACTGGCAAAATGAAAAAAAAAGAGCAATCTTACTTAAGTAACAAGGAATGTACCCTATATTTATACAGACTGAAAAATTCATTAAGAAATTAGAAAATATGTATGAAGTGCATATTTTCTTTTGTGTGTTGGCACTGGGTCTTCAACTGAGTGCTTCAGTTCTATCCCTGACCTTTTCTGCTCAAGGCTAGCACTCTACCAATGCAGCCCCAAATCAACTATCTTCAATTGAGATATAAGCGATGAATATTTCAGGGTGCTTCATGAAAAACATTTTTATAAATTGAAACTTTCAACACAGTCTTATTTTAGTATGAATGTTGAGATGGGAAGAGACAGAAAAAGTGAAATGTTTCCTGATCCCCATAGAGAAGAGACTCAGCAGAACCACTGTGGTCTGCAGGCTTCTTTGTGCGTTTTGTTTGCTTGTTTAATTTTTGTCAATTGTGGGGCTTGAACTCTGGGCCTGGGCACTGTCCCTGAGCTTTTCAGCTCAAGGCTAGTGCTTTAATCTGTGAGCCACAGTGCCACTTCTGGTTTTTCTGGCAGTTAACTGGGTACTTTGGCTGGCTTTAAACTTTGATTCTCAGATCTTAGCCTCCTGAGTAGCTAAGATTATAGGTGTGAGGTACCATCACCAGGCTGCTGCTCTGTTACTATGCAGGTTCTGGATCAAGAACTTCAAGTTCTTACTTCAACCCAGATGCCACTCAGTAGATGACTGAATCAAGAAGATGTGGTACTTATACACAATGGAATGCTATGCTGCCTTCAGAAGGAATGACATCGCCCCATTTGTAAGGAAATGGAAAGACTTGGAAAAATTCCTATTAAGTGAAGCAAGCCAGACCCAAAGAAACATAAGCTCAATGGTTTCCCTCATTTGTAATAATTAGTTCACATCTAGGACTCTCCTAGCAGAGGATTACAATAACTCAAAAACCTAGGTATATAAGGTCATATAGGATGAGACTAAATGAAAGGATCTCTAGGATATGGGAACAAGAGCTATATCTTGTGTCATCGTTGCTCTTAATCTTGTGTGATTTTTGTCCTTGATCTACTATGTTATTTCTCATCTCTTATTTTGCCCTTTGGTTAATGTCAGATTGTTACTGTATCTGATTTTTCCCCTGGCATATTGTATATATGTTTATTTGTTTATGTCAAATAGGAAAGGGAAGGGGGGAAACAAGATGATTGGGAAGGGGAGGGGAGAGGGAACTGGGGACAAAAACATGTGGAGTGGAATAAATGTGTGAGAAGTAATGCAGTCCACTACCTGTAAATGTAATCGTAACCCCTCTATACATTACCCTGAAAATAAAAAAGAGACTATAAAAATATCTGTAGAAAATGAGGCTGGATGATGGAAACAACCAGATGCCCTACTACAAAAAATGTGATACACGCACACACACACACACACACACACACACACACACACACACACACACACAATGGAATGATACATAGCCAACCGTCAAGATAAAATAATGTCATTCTCGGGGAAGTGGATGAAAAGGAAAAACATCATATTAAGTGAAGTAAGCCAAACTGAAAGGAACATAGGCCCAAGAGTCTCCCTCATTTGTCAAATTCAGTAGAAACCTTGGGCTCTGCTACCAGAGATTTACAATAGAACAAAATCTAGAGACATCGTGACAAATAGTATGACACTAAATGTAAGGACCTCCAAGATAAAGAAACAAATTCATATAATGAGTGATTGTTGTCCTTAATGAACTATGTGATCTCTTATCTCTTTTGCTATCCCTTGGTTATATCATATTGTTACAATATTTCACCTTGTTTTCTGATATATTTCATATGTGCCTAATTGGTTATTTGAAATTGGATAGGGAAGGGGGGAAATGAACATGAATGGGGGTAGGGGAAGGGAAATGGGGACCATATCATTACATGGGGTATCAAAGTTTGAGAAGTAATGCACCTTTATCTAGTGAATATAATGTAACCCTTCTATAAATTACAATAACAATAAATACATAAAAAGAAGATCTGCACAGAAAAAAATAATAATGGCATTTTTGGGGTAGTGGATGAAATTAGAGTGAATCCTGTTGAGTGAGATAAGTCAAGACCAAGGAACAAAAGGTACATGGTATCCTTAATATATGGATATAAGTTTCAAACAGTAGTAGAGCGATGATTGAATAGATGATACCCAAAGTTCTGGACATAATTTTGGAGATATAAACATAACTACATAGACATAAAAATCTAGGATAGACTATACACTCTATAGACATGTGTTTTATTATAGATTAATCTGTATCTATGACATACAAAGACTCAGCTTAATTTTTACTATATTATAAAATTTATGTGCCAGTGATTGTATAGCGATTCCCTTCTTGAATACTTGTTAGTTAAACATGACATTTGAAATATGATGTAAAATTCAATGTTAATAAACTTTTTTAAAAAAAGAGGCTAGAGGTAAATACCACTAATGTACTTGATCTAAGTGCTACAGAAATTTTCTTAATGAATCAAGGGGTTTTATTACATCTTTATGCAATTATTTTAGTTCTGAGTGTTCTACACTCAATGATACTTCTGGAAAAATGATATAGCTGACTGTGTAGATAGTATGAACACATACTGGCCTAAACGTAGAATAAAGCATTGGTAAGTGGCTGTTAGCTGTCCAGATTCTACTGGAATATGTGGGATGAATTTATTAAGCACAATGCAGGCTATTAGTCAGATCAGGATCAAGATTATGTGGTTCCATGAGATGAACGAGGAAAGATCAGAAAAATCTACTAAGATATCCAAAAATACTTTTGAAACTAAGGTAACTGGACTCCTTTTTTTTCTTTCTTGGTGGGGAGCTTGAACTTTGGACCTGGGCAAGGTCTCTTAGTTCTTTTTCCTCAAGGCTAATGCTGTACCAGTTTTAGCCACAACTCCACTTAGTTTTTGGGTGGATAAGTGGAGAGAAGAATCTTACAGTTTTTTTTGTTTTCGTTTTTTTGCTTGCAAAGGCTTTGAATCACCTTCTCCCTGGCTAGTAGAATGACAATTATGACCCTCCAGCGCCTGGCTAGTGATTTTTTGAAAATTGACTTTCTTCCAAATCAAGTAACTGGTTCCTAGCAAAGTTTTGAAGACTGACTTAAATGTGACAGATTTTTGTCACTTGGAGACACTCTGTGCTGAACGTTAGAAATCTACCAGCTGAGTCACAGTGGCACTTCCAGTTTTTGTTTATGTGGTGCTGAGGAATGGAATCCAGGGTTTCATACATGCTAGGCAAGCTACATTTTCAGCCCAAGGTTTTATGTTTTGTTTTTTCAGTGTTGTTGCTTCTAAGGTACTGTATGATGTTCTTTCATTTTCTTTGCTTTTTACCTCTTTTCTTCTTTTTCCCTTTAGTTTTATTCTCTGTAGTCACTGTGTTGAATTCGGGTACCCTGTGTCTTGTACATAGGTTTATGTGATTTGGGGAAGGGAGAGGGTATAAAAAAACAACAAAGGAAAAAGGGTGAACCAATTGAACAGTGATACTTGGAAGACACTAAACGGAAATGAACTGAACAATCTGGGTGGAGAGGGGGCTGAGGGTAGGAAAACAGAGAAAAATGAGGGAGGGGATAACAATTTTCTTAAGAAATGTGTTCATTACTTATGTAACCGTATGCCAACTATATATTGACTTAACAAAAAAATTAACTTAAAAATAATTTAGCCGGGTATGGTGGCTCACACTTGTAAATGTAGCTACTCAAGAGGCTGGGATCAAAGGATAGCAGTTCAAAGTCAGCCTGGGCACTGAAGTCCATGTGACTCTTATCTCCAATTAACCACCAGAAACCCAGAAGTGGCCCAATGGCTCAACGGATAGGGCAGTAGTCTTGAGCTGAAAAGCTCAGTGACAAGACCCAGGTGCAGAATTGCAGTCCCATGACTTGAATGATGAATGATACTAGCCAGGCTCTGTGCGCTCACACTTGGAATCCTATCTACACAGAATCAGGTTTGAATCCAGCCCAAACAAATTGCATGATATTCTGATTTACAGTTCATTACCAAAAATCTGGAAGTGGAGCTGTGGATCAAGTGGTAGAACACTAGTCAGAAGCAAATAAAACATTTAAGGACAGTTCCCAGGCCCTGGGTTCAAGTCCCAGGACTTGCATAAAACAAACAAAATGTGACGCTGAGTCCTCCATCATTTGGTGTTATAGTTCAATATTCTTGATATGCGTCTTAGAAATTAAGTCCCTGGCAAATACTCTCCCCTGAAATTCTGCTTCATAGCTAATTCATAGAATTTCAGCATCATTACTATCACCTTCCAGTTAGCATAGCAGTCTACTACTGAAAATTTGAAGAAAACTTTTGAGTAATCCTAATAAATCTGTGTATAATCTGCATACACATCAAATCAGCAGCAGCTATGTTCTACTATTATGTAAATGTATTTAATCCCTTCTTGAGTTAATGAGCCTTAAAGAGTAAAACATATGAAATAGTTATGAAACTAACAGTCACCATTCTTCTACCTAATATTGTAATATATGTTTATAAATGCAAGGACTATTCTGAAGTGTGCAGAAGATAGCTTCTAATTATAATATTCTCATGAAGTATAGTTTTTAAGAAACATGTTGCTTGCTTTGGGAAAGCAAATGCAAGGAAAAATGATATAGGTAAGTTCCCTATTTATCAGAAGGAAAATACTATTGGGTTTAGATCAACTTCATTCATTCCGTGCTGATGAAACAAATATTTGCAATTCCTGAGGCCAATCACTTCATTGTGATGCACAATCAGCCAGGTTAGATCAATCTTCCAAAAAAGGAAAGGAACAAATGAGAAGCAATTAAGGTTTCCAAAATGAACCAGGTGGTGGTGGCAGCTCACACTTGTAATTCTATCTACTCAAGGCCTGAAATCCAAGGATGTGGATTAAGTCTGTCTGGGATGAAAATATTCCTGTCTGAAACATCATCTCTGTTATCACAGCCCAGCTGATACACTCTGCCCAACAGGTTCCAAACACCAAAGTCCATCTCCTATCTGAAATACTAGCAAACGTACTCACACATTATTTCCTCTTTGGGAGATAGTTGAAACATGTACCAGAAACATTTCCCTGGCTTCAGAGTGGAAGTGGAAATTTATACTCACTAGATGCCCATCTAGTAAATTACAGTCAATCATCTTTCCTCACATCTTGTTAGTTAAATTGGACAATGAGTGTTTGTATCAGAAGCGATGTGTATGAGTATACAGGTTGTAAAATACTGTAATCCTAGCTACTCAAGATAAGCTGAGACCTGAGGATTCCAGTTCAAAATCAGCCATGCAATAAATTCCATAAGATTTTTACCTCTAATTAACCAGCAAAAAACAGAGCGTTGAATTGTGCTTAAAATGCCACAGGCCTAAGCTTTGCATAAAAGTGCTAAGGGGTAGCATTCAGGATCCCACTCCCTCCACTCCTTTTTAACATACTACTAGAATTCCTACACATTGCAATATGGCAAGCACATCGATGCAAAACTTCTCAACAAAATACTGGCCAACCGTCTACAACAACTCATCAAAAAATTATACACTATGTTCAAACTGGATTCATCACAGGTAGGCAAAGCTGGTTCAACATACACAAATCAATTACTATAATTCAAGACATCAACAGGAGCAAGACAAAAATCGCATGATTGTCTCAATAGATGCGGAAAAGGCATTTGACAAGATCCAAAACCCCTTTATGTTAAAAGATGTGGAGAAACTAGGAATCCATGGAACATTTCTCAATGTAATAAAGGCTGTGTATGAGAAACCCACTGCTACTATTATACTTAATGGTGAAAATCTAAAGCCATTCCCTCTAAAATCAGGAACGAGACAAGGATGCCCACTCTCTCCACTCCTTTTTAACATAGTACTAGAATTCCTAGGCAATGCAATAAGGCAAGAAGCAAGCATAAAGGGGATCCAAGTAGAGAAGGAGGAAATAAAACTATCCCTCTTTGCAGATGACAAGATTCTGTATTTAAAGAATCCTATAGACTCTACTCCCATGCTCCTTGAGCTGAGTCAAAGATTTGGAAGGGTAGCAGGACATAAAATCAACCCTCACAAATCAACTGCCTTCCTTTACGCCAAAAGTGACAGGAATGAGGCAATAATCAGGAAAGAAACTCCTTTCTCAATAGCCTCAAAGAAAATAAAGTACCTAGGAATTAGCTTAACTAAGAATATAAAGGACCGTTTAGATGAAAACTTTAACACCCTAAAAAAGGAAATTAAAGCAGAAATAAGGAAATGGAAATACCTCCCATGCTCCTGGATTGGAAGAATCAACATTGTGAAAATGACAATCTTGCCAAGGGCTATCTACAAATTCAATGCAATACCCATCAACATCCCAATGTCATTCTTTAAAGAAATAGAAGAGGCAATTCAAAATTTCATATGGAATAATAAAAGACCCCGTAAGCAAAAACACTTCTTAGCAGAAAGAACAGCACTGCAGGAATTTCAATTCCAAAATTTAGACTCTATTACAGAGCTATAATTCTCAAAACAGCTTGGTACTGGCACAAGAACAGGCCTGAAGTCCAATGGAATAGAACTGCGGACCCAGATATTAAACCACAGACCTATGGCCACCTAATCTTTGACAAGGGAGCCAAAAAAATAGAATGGAAGAAAGATAGCCTCTTCAACAAGTTGTGCTGGCAGAACTGGTTAAGCACCTGCAGAAAACTAAAGTTGGATCCTTCTTTGTCACCTTGCACTAGAATTAACTCCAAATGGATCAAAGACATGGAGGTAAAATTGACACACTGAAAAGTTTACAGGAAGGAATAGGAGATACACTAGGCCTCCTGGGCACAGGTCGAAACTTTCTTAATAAGGACCAAGAATCACAACAAAGCAGAGAAAGTCTGGATAAGTGGGACTGCATTAAACTGCAGAGCTTTTGTATGGCAACGGATATAGCTAGTAAACTAATCAGGAAGCCTACAGATTGGGAGAAGAACTTCACCAACCAAACAAAGGAAAAGGCCTCATATCTATAATATATCAACAACTCAAAAAATTGAATCACTCCAAAACTAACCTCCAAAGTAACACCCATCCCATTAAAAAATGGGCCAAAGACTTAAAGAGAGTCTTCTCTGAAGAAGAAACAAAAATGGCCTATAGACACATGAGGAAATGCTCAACATCTCTGGTCATAAAAGAATTGCATACCAAAAGAACTCTAAGATTCCACCTCACTCCAGTTAGAATGGCCAGGATCAGGAAAACGAATGACAACAGATGCTGGAGGGGATGTGGCCAAGAGGGATCACTACTACACTGTTGGTGGGAGTGCAAACTCGTTCAACCACTATGGAAAGCAGTGTGGCAGTGCCTCAAAAGGCTAAACATAGAACTCCCCTATGACCCAGCAATTCCACTACTTGGCATTTACCCAACAATCCAGAAACAAGGGCATACTAAACCCACTAGCACAACAATGTTCATTGCAGCGCTATTCACCATAGCAAAGATATGGAACCAACCCAGATGTCCCTCAGTTGATGAGTGGATCAACAAGTGGTGGTATTTGTACACAATGGAATTCTATGCTGCTGTCAAAAAGAATGACATCGCCCCATTTGTTAGGAAATGGAAAGACTTAGAACAAATCATATTAAGTGAAGTAAGTCAAACTCAAAGGAACTTAGGCTCAGTGGTTTCCCTCATTCGTCATAATCAGTAGATACCTTGGGCTCTAATAGCAGAGATTTGCAATAGAGCAAAAGGCCATATATAAGGCCATATAATGTGAAGCTAATTGAAAGGACCTCCAGGATAGTGAAACAAAAGCCACATAATGAATGATTGTTGTCCTTAATGTACTATGTTGTCTCTCATCTCCTTTGCTGTCCCTTGGTTATCCCATATTGGTACAGTATCTCACTTTGTTATCTGATATATTGAATTTATTTGTATTTGGATATTTGAAATTTGATAGGGAAGGGGGGAAAACAAAGATGGGTGGGGGGTGTGGGGTTGGAGGGAAATGGGTACCAAGACATGTGAAAGGGT
The DNA here is from genome assembly GCF_031878675.1 of Megascapheus bottae. Lineage (NCBI taxonomy): Eukaryota > Metazoa > Chordata > Mammalia > Rodentia > Geomyidae > Megascapheus > Megascapheus bottae. The sequence goes on along the minus strand of NW_028327804.1, from coordinate 4,657,653 downwards.
ATCAATGTATGTGAATTAATGCACCTTCTACCTGACAAATATCATGTAACCCTTTTACTAATTACAATAAAAAAATGAAAAAAAATGTTGTAGTGTGTGGAAGGATGATGGGGTCAAATACATTTCTTCTTAGAAATTTACCTCATCTGGTTGCCCTGGATTTTCCTGGCCTTCTTCTTAGAGAAAGGCTTGTTATACTGGATTTGTTTCTTGACAAAGATCTAGCATGTACATCTTAGAGTAAGACATCCACAACTTCCATGTCTGAGACTCGAGTTTCCGGACCTTTGGCAACAGCACAGCAACATCTTTCTTCCTCCTGAGACACAGGCCAAGTGAAGTGGCTTGAGCTGGTTGTTAGTTACAGTGGCTTGGTTACCAGCGTTCCAAAATCTGTTCCATTGTGAGGGAGGCAGGGTCACCTTTCAGGGCCCAATGACCAATGATCCTTGCTCACAGAAGACCTCAGCAAAAACATACTGGAGGCTGAATCTCTCCTCCAATCTCACAATATACATGTGGATGTAGTAAACAGCACACCTTATTTGTCCAATCCCAGTGTCTTCCACTAGGCCCAACTACCAGCCTGGTCTCAGGCTCAAGGAGCCTTTCTTAGGTAAGATCCAAACTTAAGGGTCAATATTGCCCTCATCCTTTACAAAACATTTGCTTCACAGTGCCTTCTCTGCCTGCATTTCACCCGTTGTCGAATTTTTTTTTGTTTTTGCTAGTCTTGGGACTTGACCTCAGACTGTGAACATTGTTCTTGGGCTTTCTTTAGGCTTTAGCTGTCCCACCGAGCCACAGCACCACTTGCAGCGTTTTCTATGTATGTGGTAATGAGGAATCAAACCTGAGTCTTTTTGCGTGGTAGCCAAGGACTCTACCACTAGGTCAAACACACAGGGCATCTTGCACATATTTTTGACGTCAATCTACTAGGATATTATTAGGTTTCTGTATCCTAATCAATTTTTTCCTGAAGATTAGTTTTGCTGTCATGTGTAAAAAATGCAAGAGGGAAAAACACAGAAGAATTAGTGAAATTTAAAAAAAAGAATTACACACATAGATAAGTGTTCATTCTTTGTAGGAGAAAGGACATTTTGATACGATGATGATGACTTTATAATTACTATGTCAGGGTTGAGAGTTTGGCATAGTGGTAGAGTGCTTGCCTAGCATCCATGAAGATCTGGGTTTGATTGCTCAGTATCACATAGATAGAAAATCTAGATGTGGCACTGTGGCTCAAGTGGCAGAGGGCTAGACTTGAAAAACCCGAGGACAGTGCTCAGGCCCTGAATTCAAGCCCCAAGACTGGCAGAAAGATAAAAGAAAATAAAAATGCTTTTACGAGCTAATTCATTCACAGCATTGGCTTCTGAAATCTTCGCTTCTGCATCTTGGAAATAGCCCTTTCCCTCAACGTAGACAAGAAAAACAGATCCATCCCATGGTCCACTGTGAGGCCACTGGTTGGGCTAAGAGCTAGTCATGCAGCAACACATAAGTTTTATTCTAATACTTTCCAAACTTTGTACTCAAATATGCTACCTACTTACCAACTTAGGTCAGTTATCCTTATGCTATACCTTTTCTTCATTACTATAATATTCTTACACTCCTACGTTAATCCTGTTGTACCTACCCTGACCTCTCATTGTTTTTTTCTATCTCTGGACCTCTGCTCATCTTTCAACCCTTATACTGCACGGATCTACAATTGATGGCTGTTGAGCAATATTGTATATGTAGGTGGTTAATTGTTCTCTAGGCTCAGAAGGACTTAAAGACAATAGAGATTGGATTGAGAGGCTTATTGTTTTGGGTATAAATCGCTTATCAGTGGTTGTATTAGACTGGTCTGTAAGTGCACAAAAAGAAAGAGTGATAATACCAATCAAAACTTGTGAACATCTAGTGTCTGCCAGCTACAGAGGTCTAGGTTGGTTATATCTGAAAAACTATAATCGTATTTAGTATTAACCTTGCTCCCATTTTCAAATGGGCAGAACAAGAAACTCAAGAAAAATGTCAAATCAAGAAACAACATCCCCCACCCAATGTAAACAGACAATGGAACAGTCACTTGCACACCTAGAGGAGAGTCTTCCAAGTGCTACACAAATGCAATTGATAAACATCATTAATGGAAAATGTGAAAATATAAAGAAAGAGATAATGGAGGAAGCCATAGCTGAACAAGAGGAAAGCACAAACAAGGTGATAAGTGAAAAAGAAGAAGCCATAAAGGAGGCCATAATAAAGGTTTTTCAAAGAAAGATGGATGAATTCATAGAATCCACAAACAAAAACGTGACCAAACTCCAGCAAATGTCCAAAGAAAATAAAGCTACTGAGCTAACCACTCAAAAGGAAATCAAGGAGATAAAGAAATCCATACATGATCTAAAACAAGAGATGCAAGGCATCAAAAGTGAGCAATTAGAAGCAAGGGCGATGAAAAATAAAGTAGATAGCTTTGATAGCAGGTTAGACAATGCAGAGGAGAGAATTTCCGGGGCTGAAGATAATTTAGTTATTCTAGAGAAAGAACAGAAAATGAGTCAATCCAAATCTAGGAAATATGAGAGAGCGCTTCAGGAGGTCCAAAATGCAATTAGGAAGCATAATTTAAGGCTAGTTGGTATTGAGGAGGGCGTGGAGAAAGAGGTCAATGGTATTGGAAATATACTTCAGGGAATCATCTCAGAGAATTTCCCAAATATCCAGAAGGGCAGGCCCATCCAGATACGAGAAGCTTTTAGAACCCCAAAGAGACCTGACCAGAAAAGAACATCCCAGCGCCACATTGTGATCCGAACTGGATCAATAGAAACGAAAGGAAAGATCCTAAAGGCAGCCAGGGAAAAGGGATCAGTAACCTATAAAGGCAAACCAATCAGAATAACTCCAGATTTCTCAGCAGAGACCATGCAAGCACGAAGTGACTGGAAGCATATATGTCATGCCCTTAAATCAAATAACTACCAACCAAGAATATTGTAGCCAGCTAAGCTCTCATTCATAACTGAGGGAAGAATAAAAACATTCCATTACAGGGAAAAGCTGCAACAATATGTCGAAACAAAACCAACACTACAGAGAATTCTCAAAGATGCTCTATACATAGAAAACCAAAATAAATGCAATATACGGAAAGAAATGGCACCTAAACAGCATACCATCTAAGGACCACAAGAACTGTAAAGACACAGGCCCTACTAAAAGCTTTTAAAAATGGTAGGAACTAATAAATATCTCTCAATCCTAACTCTCAATATCAATGGACTTAACTCTCCAATTAAACAACATAGGCTGTCTAGTTGGATCAAAAAGCAAGAGCCATCGTTCTGCTGTCTTCAAGAGACACATCTTACCCCAAAACAATCATCTTTTGAAAGTGAGAGGTTGGAATAAACTCTATCAAGCTAACTGCCCCCATAAACAGGCTGGAGTTGCCATCCTCATATCAGATACAATAGACTTCAAACTAAAATTAGTAAGAAAAGACAAAGAAGGTTACTACATTCTACTGAAGTGATATTTCCTCCAGGAAGACATAACGATCCTAAATATTTACACACCCAATCCCGGAGCTCCAAACTTCATCAAGCAAACTTTACTTACACTGAAACCATACATAGATCGAAATACAGTGATTGTTGGTGAGTTTAACACACCACTCTCACCTATGGACAGATCAACAAGGCAAAACTCAACAGAGAAACCTTAGAACTGAACAACTATATAGACCAACTAGATCTAACAGACATCTGCAGAATATTCCACCCAGTAACGACACAATATACCTTTTTCTCAGCAGCACATGGAACATTTTCCATAATAGACCACATCTTAGGCCATGAAACAAACCTGGACAGATTCAGAAACACTGAAACTATTCCATGCACACTCTCAGACCATAAAGGCATCAAATTGGAGCTGAACACATATCTCCACCAACAAAAACCCTGTAATTCATGGAGACTGAACAACACATTGTTGAATCAAAAACAATGGGTAATCGAAGAGATCAGAACAGATATCCAACTGTTTATGAAATTTAACAATAAGGAGCACACAAATATCAACTCCTTAGGGACACAACAAAGGCAGTACTCAGAGGAAAATTTATAATGCTGAGTGCCTACAACAGCAAGTTGGAAAAATGGCAAACCAACTAGTTAATATCTCACTTTAACCTCCTGGAAAAAGAGCAACAAACCAACCCTAAACCCATTAGGAGAAAGCAAATTATTAAAATCAAAGCAGAATTAAATGATTTGGAATAAAAAAACCTATAGAATCAACAAAACAAGGAGTTGGTTCTTTGAAAGAATTAACAAAATTGACAAGCCCTTAGCAAATCTTACCAAAAAAAGAAGAGAGCATATCGAAATAAACAAAATCGCAGATGAAAATGGTAATATCACGAGAGAAATTACCAAGACCCAGAATATCATGAGGGAATACTTCTCAAACCTTTATGCCAAAAAATTTGAGAATCTAGATGAATTCCTAGCCAATATTAATATACCCACACTGAATCAAGAAGAACTAAGCCAACTCAACAGGCCTATTGCAAGCTCTGAAATAGAAATGGCAATTAGAGAACTTCCACCTAAGAAAAGCCCAGGGCCAGATGGATTCACAGCTGAATTCTATAAGGTCTTCAAAGCAGAGCTCACACCAATACTCCTCAAGCTCTTCAACGAAATTGAAAATGAAGGTTCCTTACCAAACTCATTCTATGAAGCCAGTATAACGCTCATTCCCAAACCAGACAGAGATTCATCAAAGAAAGAGAACTATAGACCCATTTCTTTGATGAACATCGATGCAAAACTTCTCAACAAAATACTGGCCAACCGTCTACAACAACTCATCAAAAAATTATACACAATGATCAAACTGGATTCATCACAGGGAGGCAAAGCTGGTTCAACATACACAAATCAATGAATATAATTCAACACATCAACAGAAGCAAGGACAAAAATCACATGATTGTCTCAATAGATGCGGAAAAGGCATTTGACAAGATCCAACACACCTTTATGTTAAAAGCTCTGGAGAAACTAGAAATCCATGGAACATTCCTCAATGTAATAAAGGCTGTGTATGAGAAACCTACTGCTAGTATTACACTTAATGGTGAAAATCTAAAGCCATTCCCTCTAAAATCAGGAACGAGACAAGGATGCCCACTCTCTGTACTACTCTTTAACATAGTACTAGAATTCCTAGGCAGTGCAATAAGGCAAGAAGCAAGCATAAAGGGGATCCAAGTAGGGAAAGAGGAAGTAAAACTATCCCTCTTTGCAGATGACATGATTCTGTATTTAAAGGATCCTATAGACTCTACTCCCAAGCTCCTTGAGCTGATTCAAAACTTTGGCAGAGTAGCAGGCTCTAAAATCAACCCTCAAAAATCAACTGCCTTCCTTTATGCCAACAGTGAGAGGAACGAGGCAATAATCAGGAAAGAAACTCCTTTCACAATAGCCTCAAAGAAAATAAAGTACCTAGGAATTAGCTTAACTAAGAATGTAAAGGACCTTTTTGACGAAAACTTTAAAACCGTAAAAAAGGAAATTAAAGCAGAACTAAGGAAATGGAAAAACCTCCCATGCTCCTGGATTGGAACAATCAACATTGTGAAAATGCAGTCTTGCCAAGAGCTATCTACAAATTCAATGCAATACCCACCAACATCACAATGTCATTCTTTAAAGAAATAGAAAAGGCAATCCAAAATTTCATATGGAATAATAAAAGACACTGTATAGCAAAAACACTTCTTAGCAGAAAGAACAGCGGTGGAGGAATTTCAATTCCAAACTTTAGACTCTATTACAGAGCTATAATTCTCAAAACAGATTGGTACTGGCACAAGAACAGGCCTGAAGACCAATGGAATAGAACTGAGGACCCACATATTAAACCACAGACCTATGGCCAACTAATCTTTGCAAGGGAGCCAAAAAAATAGAATGGAAGAAAGACAGCCTCTTCAACAAGTTATGCTGGCAGAACTGGTTAAGTGCCTGCAGAAAACTAAAGCTGGATCCTTCTTTGTCACCTTGCATTAGAATTAACGCCAAATGGATCAAAGACCTGGAGGTAAAAGCTGACACACCGAAAACTCTACAGGAAGGAATAGGAGGTACACTAGGCCTCCTTGGCACAGGTCGAAACTTTCTTAATAAGGACCAAGAATCACAACAAATCAGAGAAGGGCTGCATAAGTGGGACTGCATTAAACTGCAGAGCTTTTGTATGGCAAAGGACATAGCTTGTAAACTAATCAGGAAGCCTACAGAGTGGGGGAAGATCTTCACCAACCAAACAACGGACAAAGGCCTCATATCTAAAATATATCAACAACTCAAAAAATTGAATCACTCCAAAACTAACCTCCAAAGTAACAACCATCCCATTAAAAATGGGCCAAAGACTTAAAGAGAGTCTTCTCTGAAGAAGAAACAAAAATGGCCTATAGACACATGAAGAAATGCTCCACATCTCTGGTCATAAAAGAAATGCAAATCAAAACAACTCTAAGATTCCACCACACTCCAGCTAGAATGGCCAGGATCAGGAAAATGAATGACAACAGATGCTGGAGGGGATGTGGCCAGAAGGGATCACTACTACACTGTTGGTGGGAGTGCAAACTTGTTCAACCACTATGGAAAGCAGTGTGGCAGTGCCTCAGAAGGCTAAACAGAGAACTCACCTATGACCCAGCAATTCCACTACTTGGCATTTACCCAACCACCCAGAAACAAGGACATACTAAACCCACTAGCAGAACAATTTTCGTTGCAGCACTATTCACCATAGCAAAGATATGGAACCAACCCAGATATCCCTCAGTTGATGAGTGGATCAACAAGTTGTTGTATTTGTACACAATGGAATTCTATGCTGCTGTCAGAAAGAATGACATCGCCCCATTTGTTAGGAAATGGAAAGACTTAGGAAAAATCATATTAAGTGAAGTAAGCCAGACTCAAAGGAACGTAGGCTCACTGGTTTCCCTCATTCGTCATAATCAGTAGAAACCTTGGGCTCTACTAGCAGAGATTTGCAATTGAGCAAAAGCTTGATACATAAGGACATATAATGTGAAGCTAATTGAAAGGACCTCCAGGATAGTGAAACAAAAGGCATATAATGAATGATTGTTGTCCTTCATGTACTATGTTGTCTCTCATCTCCTTTACTGTCCCTTGGTTATCCCATATTGGTATAGTATCTCACTTTGTTATCTGATATATTGAATTTATTTGTATTTGGATATTTGAAATTTGATAGGGAAGGCGGGAAAACCAAGACGGGAGGGGGGTGTGGGGGGGAGGAAAACAGGTACAAGACGTGTGAAAGTGTATCAATGTATGTGAATTAATGCAACTTCTATCTGGCAAATATCATGTAACCCTTTTACTAATTACAATAAAAAAAACTAAAAAAAAAGAATTATGGAAAAAAAGAAAAAGAAAAGGAGAAAAACTTCAGCCAGGGGTCTCCATTCCCCTCTGAATTCCAGGATGAAATGCAAATTCCAGTTGAATTGCTACTTGTTTCTGATCCATTCAGCATTAGCAGCTGGACTTACATATCAGAAAGAAAATAATATAAGGATAGAAATGTTTCTCCAAGGTACAGCATGTACTCACTTATGAAAGGCCCTAGGTTCAATCTCTAGCACATCTCCAGCACAGAAGGTTTTTGTTTTTTTATTTTTTAATTTGAAAAAGGCAATGATGTAAAACATTATATTTGGCTTCTAAATCTAAGTTAAATAGTCAAGATTTGGGCCGAATCAAAAGTTAAAACAAAATACCTAATCTCTGCAGTTAGACCCAATCTTCTAGATGTTTTATAAAGATAAGGAAAATGTCTAGATAAATACCCTACATGGCGTACAGACACATGAAGAAATGCTCAACATGTCTGGCCATAAAAGAAATGCAAATCAAAACAACTCTAAGATTCTACCTCACTCCAGTTAGAATGGCCAGGATCAAGAAATCTAATAACAACAGATGCTGGAGGGGATGTGGCCAGAAGGGATCACTACTACACTGTTGGTGGGAGTGCAAACTCCTTCAACCACTATGGAAAAAACAGTATAGCATTCTTCAAAAGACTAAACATAGAGCTCCCCTATGAACCAGAAATTCCACTACTCAGCATTTACCCTCTTGTCTAGAAACAAGGACATACTAAATTCACTAGCACAACAATATTCATTGCAGCACTATTTACCATAGCAAAGATATGGAACCAGTCCAGATGCCCCTCAGTTGATGAGTGGATCAACAAGATGTGGTATTTATACACAACGGTATCCTATGCTGCTGTCAGAAAGAACGACATTGCCCCATTTGTAAAGAAATGGAAAGACATTGAAAAAATCATATTAAGTGAAGTAAGCCAGACCCAAAGGAACACAGGCTCAATGGTTTGTCTCATTTGTCATTATCAGTAGAAACCTTGGGCTCACCTAACAGAGATTTACAATAGAGTAAAACCTAGATACATAAGGCCATATAATATGATGCTAAATGAAAGAACCTCCAGGATATAGAAACAAAAGCCATATAATGAGTGATGGTTGTCCTTAATGTACTATGTTATCTCTCATCTCTTTTTCTGTCTCTTGGTTAACTCATATTGTTACAGTATTTCACCTGATTGTCTGATATATTGTATATATGCATATTTGGTTATTTGAAATAGGATAGGGAAGCGGGTAAAACAAGATGAGGATTGGGGGTGGGGAGAGGGAACTGGGGACCAAGACATGAGAAAGGGTATCAATGATTGTGAAGTAATGCACCTTCTATCTGGTGAATATAATGTAACCCTTCTATTAATTACAATAAAAATATATTAAAATTAAAAAAAGAGACACATCTTACCCAAAAACCATCATCTTTTGAAAGTGAGAGGTTGGAATAAACTCTATCAAGCTAACTACCCCCATGAACAGGCTGGAGTTGCCATCCTCATATCAGATACAATAGACTTCAAACTAAAATTAGTAAGAAAAGACAAAGAAGGTTACTACATACTACTAAAGGGATCTTTCCTCCAGGAAGACATAACGATCCTAAATATTTACACACCCTTTTGAAGATTCTCAAAAGATTGAAGATTTTGCCAGTGTCAGTTAGATTCCGGCATTGATATTAAATAATGCAATGAGTAGGGATTTATATTTGAAATATCACTGTTGAAAAAATCTAACACACATTTGCTTATGATTTCCCAAGAAGTTCAGTACAAGCTAACATGTGTGGCATATATCGACTGGGAGAAATGATTCAGAATATGTGACTCATTTGAACAGGAGTCAGTGAAAAGATACAGAAGCAGGATACCCATATTGTGATAATTTGTATCTTTTGCATATTTTGTGTTTGTTATTAATTCCATTTGTAGTGTACATTTCTAGGTAAAAACTTTTAAAATGTTTCCAAACAATTTGTTATTTCAACAGCAAAAAAAGACATTTACATGCCTGATAAAATTCACAGAATCCAAATTTTTCCACATTATTTTTTGTTTTTTGTTTTTTTTTTGGTTGGTCATAGATCTTGAACTCAGCCTGGGCACTATCCCTGAGCTCTTCAGCTCCAGGCTACCACCTTACCCTGGAGCCAGGCCCCACTTCCCATTTTCTAAAGGTAAATTCGAGATAAGAGTCTCAGGTCTTTTTGTGCCAGGATGGCTTTAAACCTTGATCCTCAGATCTCAGCCTCCTGAGTAGCTAGGATTATAGAAGTGAGCCACCACCCCATCATGCTCAGCTTTCTGGTTTTTTTTTAAACAAGCCCTTTGGCTGGAACTCGGTCTGAGCACTGTCCTTCAGCTTTCCTCAAGCCTAGTGATCTTCTACTTGAGCCACAGCACTACTTCTGTTTTTTTCTGTGTATGTGGTACTGCGGAATTGAACCTTCGTCTTCGTACAAGCACTCTACAACTATGCCAAACTCCCAGCCCCTCCACATTAGTTTTTATGATAGATCTTTCCATGCATCTAGGATGGCTAGAAATCCTTCTTGAGTTTCCCAAGATCAGGGAGTATAGGTGTGTCCCATCCTGTGTGGCTACATAACCATTGTTTAGGGTACAGTTCTCTCTTCATTCTACCCATCTAGAGCAATTTTCATCTTCCATGTATAATCATTAAACATTCAGCTCCTGTTCCTCTCTACTCCATTCTCTGGAACCATCGTGCTTTATGGCTCTAAGGGTTTGTTGATGCTTGGAAGCTCTGGAAGGGAAAACATACCCTAGCTCTTCCTTTATGACTGCTGTATTTTTACTTTACTGTAATCAAGATTCATCTGTAAAATATAGTAAAATGTTCTTCCTTTTCAATGCATTGTTTTGCATATTTCTATCTTTTGATTATTATTAATAGTTGTGAATGGATTCTCCACATATTTGTTCTAGTCTCTGCTTTCTCTTCCGTTAGGTACAAATCTAGAAATAGAAGTGTTGGACCATATTTCTATGTAATTCTATATTTAGTACATTTTTAGCACTCTCCACGCAATTTTTGATTGTTTTATATTCCTTGCAGAACTATTCCAAAGTTCTACTTCTTCTCACTACCTTCCCAGTAATAGTTAGACTTTGAAAGTTGTTTTTTTGTATGCGTGTGTGTGTGTGTGTGTTTGTGTGTGTGTATGTGGATCTTTTTGTTTAAAACTATATTTATATTAACATATTTAAAGTAATGATTTCATTGTAATTTTAATTTTTCTCATGACTGTTAATATTGAACTTCTTTCTACATTTTGAACTACTATTTCTATATATTCTTTTTAGAAAATCCTCTCCAATCTCCAATTTTTTTCCCTTTTTTTGTGGGGTAGTGGGGAAAGTCATGGGGCTTGGACATTGGGCCGTGAGCTCTTTAGTTTAAGGCTATTGTCCTACCCTGAGTATTGCCCCTCAGTTCTTCTGCTCACAGCTCCCTACCCCTCTTCCCATTATATACAGAACAAAGGTCAACCTCTGACTTTTTGAAAAAGTAAAACATACAGTAAATTTGTAGTATAAAACAGCAAGAAATCAATTTCTTGCCAGGTGCAGTGACTTCTACCTGTAATCCTAGCTACTCAGATATCAGGCTGATATCTAAAGATTTGGTTCAAAGCCAGCCTGGGCATTAGAAAGTCTATGAGACTCTCATCTACAGTTAACCACTAGAATATGGGAAATGGCACTGTGGCTTCATAGGTAGGGTGATAGCCTTGAGTTGAAGAGCTCAGGAACAGTGCCCAGGCCCAGAGTTCAAGCCTTAAGCAAATCCCCCAGCCAAAAAAAAGAAAAAAAAGTTTCTTCCCCAAGTGACTATTATGCCAGACATAGAACATTAACATTCTGGGTGTACTTCACAGTATTATTACTTGATACCCTAAGATTTTGCAATATTCTCACAGTACCAGCATATGTCATCATATAATGTAGTTCTTTTTCAATGGAATAATTCCATTTATAACCTAAATCTACTCCCCCGACTTATTTTTGTCGATACCACAATTGCTCTACCATGATATGCCACAAGCCATTAAACATTTTATGGTGGGTAATTGGAAAGGAGTATCATGGAATTTTGTGCCAGGCTGGCTTTGAACCATGGTCCTCAGATCTCAGTCTCTTGAGTAGCTAGGATGACAGGCATGAGCCACCAACACCTGGCTTGCCTTTTTATTTTTTGTGGGTCTTGGGACTTGAACTCTGGGCCTAGGCACCATCCCTAAGCTTTTCAGGTCAATATTTCATGTAAGTCTAAACATTTAAGTAAAGGAATAAAATTCCAACAAAAAAAGAATAAAATTCCAGACATGGTGTGTTTATAACTCATTGCTAATTACTTGATGAAAATGTGCCATTCCAGAAGGTGGTGTCATTTGATGATGTAGCTGTGGATTTCAGCTGGGAGGAGTGGCAGCATCTGGACAATGCTCAGAGGACCCTGTATAGAGATGTAATGCTGGAGACCTACAGCAACCTGGTGTCCTTAGGTGAGCAAAAGTCAAATTCACTTGCAAGGCCAAGTGCCTTGTTATTTTGCAGATACGTGAATGTTTATCAAACTTTCAATACTATTTAAATGAAAGATTCCAGGCCCTGAGAAGTATCATTACTTTCTAAAGAAAACCTAAGGTAATTTTGTACTCATTCTTCAGGATACCTTCAGGATACTTTGACAACAGTTCTAAATTATGTTTCCTCTAATGGAGAAGACATTCCAAACTTACACCGTAATTGTAAGTGGATAAACAATCCAGAATAGAATATATATCATTATTGGAAATAGGATCTACAAATCACTAAACAGTGAGTTTATAATGGAAACCTGGCACTAGGTGCAATGTTTCATGCCTGTAATCTTAAAATATTCAGGAGGAAGAAATCTAAGAATTCTAATTTGAAGCCAGCAATGGCATAAAAATTGCCATGAAACTCTATAACTTCAAGTAACCCCTCAAAAATATTAGTGGAGTGTCAAGAGTTTGACTTTGTGGTTGAGTGCTTGCCTAGCATGCATGAAGACCAATGCATGTAAGTGGAGCTGGGACTCAAACTGGTATTTTTCTAGCCTTGAGCAAGACAGCTAAGTTTATGCCATACAAAATGAATCCAGAGCTGGGGAAAAGTCAACCATGGAGCCAGTGAGAAATGAGAAAAAAGATTTAATAGATAACTTGTGAGTAGGATGTCTGCGAACTTAAAGCAATGATGACACAGCATAAGCAATAATTCTCTACTGTTTCTAATTTACAGGGCCCTGTGTTCCCAAACCTGTATTAATTGACAAGCTAGAGCACTGTGCAGAACTCTGGATAGGAAATTCCTCTGACAAGAATATCACAGGTGAGTGAATGCATCTTCATATTGATGTTGGAGCCTGAGCCCCATTGGTAAGTTCATGTTGTGATGTACTGAGCAATAATATTCTTAGTTACCCTAAATCCTGTGTGGAACCTATGGAATTCTTTGTGAATGAATCAAGAATCATTTTCTTTTCCCAATCCTATGCTTGGTCTCAGGGCCTGGGCATGGTCCTTGGGTTTTCTCAAGGCTAGCTCTCTACTTCTTGAGTCATAGCACCACTTCTGGCTTTTTCTTTGCATGTAGTACCAAGGAACTGAACCAGGTCTTTGTGCATGCTAGCCCAAACCCCCAGCACCAAGAATCATAGGGTGATATAATGAATTCTATGTGGCAGTAGAGTTAAAGTTAGATTTCTCTGTAGAAATCACTGTGAAACAAAATAAAATGAGAAAGCCATGAGCCCCTGGCTCATGCCTGTAATCATAGCTACTTAGGAGGCTGAGATCTGAGGATCAAGGTTCAAAGACTGACCTATCAAAAAAACACCTTAGACTCTTCTCTCCAATGAACCAATAGAAAATGTGAAGTGGGGTTGAGGCTAAAGACACAGGGCAGTAGCCTTGAGCTGAAGAGCTCAGGAAGAACAGCCAGGTCTAGAATTCAAGTCCCATGACTGCAAAACAAGAAAGAAAGAAAGAAAGAAAGAAAGAAAGAAAGAAAGAAAGAAAGAAAGAAAGAAAGAAAGAAAGAAAGAAAGAAGAAACAGGGAAGAAAGAGGGAAGGAAGGAAAGGAAGAAAGAAAGCAAGAAAGAAAGAAAGAAAGAAAGAAAGACAGAAAGAAAGAAAGAAAGAAAGACAGAAAGACAGAAAGAAAGAATGATATTTCATTTCTTCAAAACTAAGACTATAAATGATTGAGCAAACAAGGAATAAGTCAGGGCATTATTCTCTGATAAGGATAATATCTTTTTGCTGGTAGGAACAGACTGGTATTCAGAACCAGACCTTTCCACCAGAAATTGAGCCTAGTGGTAGAGTGCTTGCCTAGCATGCACAAAGACACAGGTTTGATTCCTTATTACCACATACATAGAAAAATCCAGAAGTAATGACTTCATTGATAGGGTTCTAGTCTGGAGAAAACCCAAGGACAGTGGTTAGGTCCTAAGTTCAAACCCAGGAATGGAAGGAAAAAAAAACAGCAAAGTTTCAATCAACATAAGAAAATTAACTAGACAATGAGCTGGAGATTTTCTGGTCTTCCATGGTTCTGAGGGACAGGAGTGTTAGAAAAGGAAATTTTTTAAGACTTCAAATGGAAAGATAGAAATTTCAAAATTCCCACAAATACCTAAATTGAGACTTTAGTGAGAAGTTGTAACTGAAGGGATATAGGTGTAAGTCCTTACTCTCAAGAATCGTTCTTGCTTGGATCAAAGGCAAACAGACATATAAACCAAACTTGTGGTCGCTGAATCTAGAAAAAATTCGTGTTCCTCACGTAATGGTTAATAAGCAAACAACATTGAAACTGGGTAAGGTAATCCTATCTGCTACTCAGGACCTGAGACTCTTATCTGTAGTTAACTCTAGAAAACAGGAAGTGGGGCTGTAGCTCAAGGATAGGGATTATAGTCTTCTGCTGAAGTGTTCAGGGACAGGGCCGAGGCCTATGAAATACAAAAAATAAAGAAAAGAAAAGAAAAGTAAGTTTTAAAAAGATGCAAAACAGAACAATATTTAGATTATTTCTCAAAAATAAAAGAAAGGCAGCTATTCCTCAATGTATAAACAAAACAGTATTTGAAAAAAAAAACAGCTGCAGGTATACTATAGGTAGTACTCAGCTTAAAACTGCAGCAATACATAGTTGGGTAATTTCAAAAAATATTTCCTGTGATATAAAAAAAGAACTAAAACACAGACAAACATTATTGGTCATTGTAAAATATCATTTTCTTAATATGTTAGGGAGAAAAGCATATATTTCTCACAAATCAATTTCCACTTTTATATTTTAAAATATCTAACACTTAGGATGGGAAAGTAAAGTCATTACCTTTACAGTAAGGAATATTTGTATCTCATGTATGTTTGTGTCTTTTTTTCTATGACTCATTTTAGATGTCCAGGTAATGGAAAATGTGTTGAAGACCTGCCAGGAAAGTCCACATGAATGTCTTTGTGAAGTAGCAGTTGCAAGTAGTATCGAAGTGGAGGAAAACGTGAGATTAGCAACAACTTTAAATTTGAGCTCTACACATAATCCAGAGCTGATTAGTAATAACGGTAACAACTTAGGGGTGAGGACTGAGGAGTTCATTAAGTGTCAGAACATGCTTCTGTCTCCTAAGCCTGATGAGATGCATGCTGCATATAGATCTCGTATGTCTCCTGTTCTTAAAAAATCCATCGGATATTCAGAGCATTTTATTCATGATTGTGACAGTCCAAAAGATCTGCAGTATCATAATTCTGTTCTCCCTGCCCAAGAGATTCTTCAGGGAGGGAGGAAAACTGCTAAATGTACTGTGTGATGAAAAATATTGTACTTAACACCGACCATCACTACACATCCGAAAATGTACACAGGAGAGACTCCTCATACATGTAGTGAATGTGAGAAATCTTTCAGTAATGAAATACGCCTTACTATACCTCAGAGCAAATATCCTGAGATATGTGATGCGTACATCAAGTGTGAAAATTAATTTCTGAGAAGTCAGACCTGACGCTACAACCTCGATCTCCAAGAGAAGACAAACCTTATGAATATGAGGAACGTAATAAAATTTCTGCCCAGAATTCAGCTCTCAGCACACATCAGAGATCTCACTCAGAAGAGAAATCTTATGAATGGGATAAATGTGGGAAGACTTTTAGACTGAAATCATACCTCACTTTGCACCAGAGAAGACACACAGAAGAGAAACCTTATGAATGTAACAAATGTGAAAAGTCTTTCACCCAGAAGATACACCTTCGAGTTCATCAAATAACACACACAGGAGAGAAATCTTATAAGTGTAATGAATGTGGAAAGTCTTTCCAAGGGAAGGGAAACTTCGTGTTCATCAGAGAATACACACAGGAGTGAAACCTTATGAATGTAACCAATGTGTAAAGTCTTTCAGACAGAAATCTTCCCTCAAATTGCATCAAAGAACACACACAGGAGAGAAACCTTATGTATGCAACAAATGTGGAAAGACCTTCAAGTGGAAGTCATATCTTGATGGGCATAATAGAACACACACAGGAGAGAAAACTTATGCATGTATTGAATGCGGAAAGTCTTTCAAATTTAAGATAAAACTCCATGTTCATCAGAGAATATACTCAGGAGAAACACCTTATGAGTGTAACATATGTGGAAAGTCCTTCACACAGAAGCCAAACCTCAACATGCATAAGACAATTCAAACAGGAGAAAAACCTTATGAAGGTAACCGATGTGGAATGTCTTTCAAAAGGAAGTCTTCCCTCAAATTGCATCAGAGAACACACACAGGAGAGAAACTGTATGCGTGCATCAAATGTGGTAAGACCTTCAGATGGAAGTCACATTACAGGAGGCATAACAGAATTCACACATATTAGAAACCTTAGGAATATAACCAAAGTTGAAAGTCTTTCGTGCAGTATTCACCCTTCAGGAAGCGTAGGAGAGTTCACACATATGAGAAGCCTTAGCAATGTAATAAATAGGAAAGACTTTTTAGTCTGTGGAAGAAAACTCAGCTTGTGTCACAGAACCAACACAAGATCAAACCCTTAATGAATGTAGCAAATGTTTAGTCTTTTCCCCAGAAGGCACAAGTCAAGATTTAACACTAAACACCCACAGGATAGAATCCTATGAATAAAATGAAAGGGAAATTTTTTTGAAGAACTCATACTTGAGTTTGCATGATACCACACAGACACAGGATAAAAATCGTATGAATATAAGAATATGAAAAATCCATCATGAACGCATGACTAAGTATAAAATGCACATAGGAGAGAAAAACCTTATGAATATTACAAATGTGGAAAGTGTTTGAACTGGAAGGCATACTTCTGTGTTCATCACAAACCTGATTCCCATAGAAGAAAAGAAAACTAATGAATAGAACAAATGTGCAATGACTTTTAAGCAGAAGTCAGTCTTCAGTACATTTCAGAACATACACAATAGAGAAATAGAGAAATTCTGAGTGAAGAAAAACATTTAGCTATATATAGAATCTCTGTATATGGGAGCATTAGGGTAAGTCTTCTAAACAAAGTCAACCTTCAGCAAGCATTAAGAGCACTCACAGAAGAAATAATAGCATGTAGGAAAACCTTTGTCAGAAACCTCTAAAAGCTGACTGTGTGGCTTAGTGGTAGAGTGCTAACCTATCAAGGATGAAGGCCTGGGTTAGATTCCTCTATACTACGTGAAAAGAGCAAGCCAGAAGCAGCACTGTGGTTCAAATGGTAGAGTGCTAACCTTGAGCAAAAGTAGCTCAGGCCCTGAGTTCAAGCCTAAGGATTGGAGAGAGAGAGAGAAAGAAAGAGAGAGAGAGAGGAAGAGAGAGAAAGAGAGAGACAGAGAGAGACAGAAAGAGAGAGAGAAAGAGAGAGAGAAAGAGGAAGAGAGAGAAAGAGAGAGAGAGAGAGAGAAAGAGAGAAAAGAGAGAGAGAGAAATAGGAACTTCTAAATTTTTCAGAGATAGAGAAGGAGAGAGAGAAGGAGACAGAAACTAATTTCTAAACTTTACAGTCTTTCTACTTCCTTACAAATTCGTCTATGTCATTCTTTCTGACAGAAGCACAGACTTCCATTGTGTAAAATACCATTTTTGATCTACTCATCAACTGACGGGCATCTGGGTTGGTTCCATACCTTTGCTATAGTAAATAGTGCTGTGATAAATGTTATTGTTCTAGTGAATTTAGTATGTCCTATCTGGACGATTGACAAGTAGTGAAATTGCTGGATCACAGGGGAGCTCTATGTTTAGTCTTTTTGGGATATTGCCATAGTGCTTTCCATAGTGGTTGAACGAGTTTGCAATCCCACCAGCAGTGTTGTAGTGATCCCTCCTGGCCACATCCCCTACAGCATACATTATTAGATTTCTGGATCTTGGCCATTCTAACTGGAGTGAGGAGGAAAAGGGAAAGAGGAACTGAAACTTTCTCTCCTTACAGATGACACGATTCTGTATTTAAAGAACCCTATAGACTCTACTCCGAAGCTGCTTGAGCTGATATAAAACTTTGGTAAGGTACCAGGGTATAAAATTAATCCTCAATGTCAACTGCCTTCCTATATGCCAACAAATGAGAGGAATGAGGCAAGAATCAGGATAGCAACTCATTTTGCTATCAAAGAAAATAAAATACCTAGGAATTAACTTAGAATATAAAGCACCTTTTTGATGGAACTATAAACCCTGGAGAAGGAAATTAACGCAGAACTGAGGAAATGCAAAAACCTATGCTCCTGGTTTGGAAGAAGAAATATTGTAAAAATGGCAATCTTGATAAGGACTATCTACAAATTCAGTGCAATATTCATCAATATCCCAATGTCATTCTTTAAAGAAACAGAAGAGGAAATCCAAAATTTCACTTGGAATAATAAAAGACCCCTTATAATCTGTCTTCTTGCATGATACCTAATGTTTAATTTCACCTTTTCCATAAAAATCTCACCTTTCTCATTGAGACATAGGTGGCCCTGTTTACTAGCAGCAAACGCTCAAACGCGCAGTTTCAGGTGTCACCACTGCCTCTGTTACTGGGTAGATCCAACTCTGTCATCGATTCTGAGGTCTGCTCTGGGAGTCTTGGTCACAAGTTGTTCTGTGGCATCTGCTGCCAGCCTGTGCCTATTTTCTTCCTTTTCCTCCAGCAGCCTACAACAGGGAATGAAGTTCAGGCGCTGATGCTCTCCTTCATATGCAGGGCAGTCTGAGCCCAACCCTCCCTCATCTTCCTCTTCCAATTTTTGGGAAAAAATGTGCTGGCAGAAGTCCTCAGGTGTGGGGCATGGCTGATCCACACTTTTAATCCAGGCTGGTCCGGAGGCTGAGATCTGAGTATGGAAGTTCCAAGTCACCTAGAACAGGAAAGTCTGATAGATTCTTACTACCAAAAATAAAAACAAACAGCTGGGAATGGAGTTTGGGCTCAAGTGGTAAAGGGCTAGTCTTGAGTACAAATGCTTAGTGCCCAGGCCCTGAGTTCAGGCTCCAGCACTGCCAACAACCTCACTTTAGTGAGCTTTTAGCTTTATCCATGTAGGCACATCTCACTGGAATCTTTGCTGGTAGAGATAGTCTTCATAATTTTGTCTCAAGGTAAAGGTCCTCCTGGGGTAGTACACAAAAGATGTCATGGAGAGAGGAGCCCCACTTGCTCCAGGTTTGAAGATGGCATAGGTCAAGCCAGCATGGAGTTGGCACATCAGCCTTTTTCCTAGCACCACCTACAAGTGAATGTCAAATGACATTGATTGTTGTGGGATTGTGTGATTGAAGTGCCCCATCAAGGGCAGTGTTAGCACATCCAAACTTGGATACCAGGAATGCTGAAATCTCAAAGCTAAGATTTCTGTTGGCTACAGAAATGCTGGTGTGTCTGTTATTCACTAAAAGTTCAGGTGCAAAGATTCTGAAGCTTGATGCCATGTGTTTATTCCATTTAGTAAAATTATTTTAATGCACTGTATAAGTTAAAACATTTGATAAGAGTCATGGGTAGTGAAAACATTGTTCTTGAATTCAGGTGTCTGTCAGGGTAATGGGGGGGTGTTGGTGGCTGGGACTATGAAGCTGGAGCTGCTATCAAACCATGGATCATGTTCCTCTTTGTCTGGGAGAAATGACTCCAAAGATGAAATTTGAATGGTGAGGAAAAGATAATGATGTACTCAGGAAATTTCTCCTAAACAAATGCTCATGTGGAAGTGGGATGGGGGCTGGGCATATCTGAGGCTGAGCTTAAGGGGGCTTCTCATGGCGTTGAGAACGTTCCTTGCGACTTTAGGCATGCAGCAGGGTGTTTTAGATGGCCATTGTGAGATGGATGGAATAAGACTGGAGACAAGATGAATGCTGGGATCCTGCAATGCTCTTGCATGAGTGGCTGGTGGCTCACCTGAAAGAACTAATTATGTCTAAAAAAGAAATCAGGAATTTGTTTTGATTAGATAATACCTATAATCCTAGGCATATTCAGGATCCTGATCTTAGTATTGAGGTTTAAAACCAACCCAGCAAAGGGAAGAATGCATGAGACTCTTACTCCCAGTTTAGAGCAAGAACAAAGATTGAAGTAGAGCTGTGGCTCAAGAGCTAGAGTGCTACCTTGAGCAAAGAAAAGCTAAGAAAAAGCTCCAGGTCTTGAGTTCAAGGCCAGGAATGAAAGAAGGAAGGTAAAAAAAGGGAAGTATGTGAGGAAGGGAAATATATAAATGAAAGAGAGAAGGAACTAGAAATTTAAAACTAGAGAATATTTGAAAGTCATCAGTCCTTCTAAGAAAAGTGTTGGAGTATGGGTTCTATATGTGGTGAACTGGAAGCCCAGCAGTGACTTGTTAACCAAAGAGTCACCATGATGAGCAAAGGATAGAAATCTGCATGAGCCTTTTAGCGGATGGAGTCACAGAAAAGAACCTCAGCTCCAATCCCATAGTTAGAAGTATACAGAGATGGGGAAGTTGGCATCACCTTGATGTCATTGTGTCCATGGAGACTGGAAGCCATGGCTCTGTGAAAGCACAATGTTCTGGTTACTGAGCTGAGAGGCTGAGGAGAGCCAAGTCCTGGCCATGAAGAAATCAGGGTGGCAGCAGAGCAACTCTGCTGCAGTGTGTGCCTGCTTGGCTGTTCTTATTTTGTGGTGGATCAGGCCGGAGCGGGTGATAGTAACTGTTTTGTGGTCACAAGCCCTTCACCAAGAGCTTCCTCTGGGATCCTCATAAGCTACAGGGTGGCTGGTGGTGGGATGTGTGTGGGGTGGAAGTGACAGAGGGATGGACGCATGGCAAGGTGGGTGAAGAGATGAGAGGAATGATGAGAGCCCAGTTCATTGGTTTCCAAGGTTAATGGGTGGGAGGTAGAGAGGCATGATGGAGGAAAGATGGAGGCAGGGGAAGGTTGTGACAGAGTGAGGCCATCTGTAGTGCCAGCCTGGCCATCATCTGAAGCCCATAGGCAGCTTCCTGATCATTCACTTTGTCCTGCTCCTTGTGGAGGGAATGTCACGTGTACCCAGAGCTAGGGGTGGGGCAATGTTAGTAGCACCTGGAGAACCATTGGCCTCTACCTGGGTGAGGGGTGGTTATGGCTCCCATGCTGGGTGGCCTGATAGCTATGGAAAATATATCTCCTTAGCTACCACAGTCAGTGGCTGCTCTCCATCTAGGGTTAGGGTACCTGCTCAGAGATCAGGACACCCCATGCCAGGACAGAGGCCCATAATTCAGATGGCAGTACTGGGGTAAAGATGATCTCACCGTAGCCCTAGTTACATGGCTGTCCCTGCATGCAGGACAGGATAAGCTGGGGGAAGATGTTCTCTGTGTTTTCCACAGCCTATCCCGGCCTCTTCTTGTGTCTGATTAGACCAAGAGAGTACCAGGTTCCCTCTCATAGTCCTGGTTCTTTTTCTTTTACAGTCATGAGGCTTGAACTCAGGTCCTGGGTACTGTCCCTGAGCTCTTTTGCTCAAGGTTGATGCTCTACCATGTGAACCATAGTGCCATTTGCAGCTTTTCCTTTTCATGTGGATCTCTGATATCTCCAGTGCTGTCCATGCAGGGAGGCACTCACCCCACAGACAGAGCCACCTCTGCCGTGACTGTGACTGCCCACAACCCTCACACCCACTCCTTGCACACCCCTCGACTCCAGTTTTAGCTCCTCTTGGACTGGGTGTCCAGCCTACCCCTTCCTACACTCACAAAGTGTCTACAATTGTCTTCCCAGGGTCCTTTCTTCTGCCAGCCAGAGTACAGACTGTGCACATCTTGACGATCACAGAGCTCAAAGCCAAAGGCTGAGATGCAAAAGGGGGTGACCCAGTAGCTGCACAGGGCCCATGGATCATCCTGTGCATCCCCCAGCCTGTGACTTCCCCCACCCCGTTGGCAGGGAAGCTCCATGCCCACATCCTGATCCCTGGTTCCCTCCAATTCCATTCTCCCTTGGATTTTGCAGACTGTCTACCATCAGGATCTAAAATTCTATTCATCACTTTATGTCCTTATCACAGATTTGCTACTTTGGCAAGATCTCCCCGTGCCTGGAGAGTGGGCATGTCATGTACTCTCTGTGGAGAAGTTGCCCCAGGAGAAGAAATATGCACTTCATGTGAGTGTTGGACAGGGCAGGAGGGCTCCCTAGGATCAGAAGCCACAGGAGGGGTGATGGTGGGGGAATGCTAGGGGCCCCAGGGGACAGTGGGAGTTAGGGCACAGTTGGTTCCTTCTGCAGGGTTAACACCGCTTCACAAACCCAACAGAATGAGGTTCACATTACAGATGTCAGAGACAGTGCAGATTGCCAATGGGCGCAGGGGTCACTGTCACCCCCAGATGCTGGCTGCATGCTGGGGTGCACGCAGAGATGTTTTCAAGATCAGATAATGAGGATGTTGCAGGGTGTAACCATTCTTTTCAGATGGCTCTCTACCTCTCTTGAGCTTCTCTCTATCTTTGGCTTTTTCTTGGCAATTAACTGGAAATGAGAGTTTCATGGAGTTTCCTTTCTGGACTGGCTTCAAACAGAAGCTATGCACAGTTTTCAAACCATACCCTACTGAAGAAGGGAAGCTTGATCTGGTGCTTAACTGGGTTGCACTTTGGCTCCGTTTGCTGTGCCTCACGGGAGGGGGCTCATCATTTGTAGACTAAGATCTCATGACCTTCAAAGCCAAATGCTACCTGAAAGTTCAGGGTCCCAGCCTATGTGTTGTGCCTGGGTGAATACATTTTCTGTTATGCTGGGTCATCAACCCATGTTTTAAGCTGGAAGTAGGCAGTGCCACATTTGATAAGAACATCTGCCAGAGATTGTCACCTCATGAAAGCAGATTCTAAATTTGTATTCCATTTCCTGTGGTGGAGAAATCCCCTCCAAGTTAGACAGGCTCACATCCACCTGCAGGTCACACTCCTAATGCACCCTTGAGTGTCCTCATGGTATTGGGATCTAAGTTTGTAGGGAATGCTGGTTTAGTCCATGAATTAGGTGGACAAATGATGACAAACGTGTTGTGGATTAATATGAGAACAATTTAAGAAGCCCTGTAAGAGCACCAACCTGACCCTCTGTGGTGCTATAAATCTGATAGGATGTTCCAGACTGAGAAACAATCACATGGCTTTGTGTTTGGCATCCAGACAAGTGAGTGCATGTCTTAGCTGTCAGCCAATACAGAGGAGGACATGAATAAGTGGGTGGAAAGCATCTGTCAGACCCCTGTCTGGGGGCAGGTGGAGAGAACATAGGAAGGTAGATACCATGGCTGTGGTGGGGCCAAAAAAAAGGGTAAAAGAGGCAAAGGAACCAGGTACTGGTAGCTGAAGACTGGCATCCCAGATACTCAGGAGTTTGAGATCTGAGGATCACAATTAAAAGCCAGCCCAGGACAGAAACTCCATGAGACTCTTATCTGGAATAAACTACTGAATGCAAGAAGCTCAAGCTCAGTGACAGCATCCAGGCCTAGCGTTCAAAACCCAGGACTGGCAGAAAAAAGTATCAAAGGAGAAGAAGCTGGCCAAAAGTTAGAAGAACTCTATCTTGACAAACAATACAATGGTAAGTTGCACTCAGAAGACTTGCACAAAAATCTGGAAATGCCTGAGACTTATCTATGTATGTTTCCTGTTTGTCTAAATACATATGTTTATGCATTTATATATTAGTATAGAGAGACAGATCAATACATATGACTATACATATATACATAGCCAGACACTTATGGGTGGGTGGTATACTGTGTGAGAGTTTATGTTTGTGTTTTGTGGATGGCTATCTCTGTTTAAGAAAGATAGAAAATATGTAAATATCTTTAAAAAAACTTGATAAAATATAGAGAGACATAAGCTCTTGAGGGAATCTGAAATGACAAGATTATTCACAGGCACGTTTATCCTTATAGATTCCTCAGCAAGTTTTAATTTTTTTCATTATTTTCTTTCTTTTTTTGAACCAGTGCTAAGGATTTCTCTCAGGGACCAGGTGCTGCCAATTACTACTTTTCTCATGGCTGGTACAAGAGGAACTGAGCCACAGTTCCACTTTTGCCTTATTTATTCGTGCTTAACTGAAGATAAAGATTTCTATCAGTGACTTTCTTTCAGGGGCTGGATTTTAACGAGGATCCCCAGACCTCAGCCTTCTCTATAGCTACAATTAACAATATGAGAACCCAGCACTGGGTTCCAATGCAAAGGGAAAGAAAGTGAGTGAATCTCTCAACTCCAATTAGCTATAATAAGCTAGAAGTGAAAAACCAATACCTTTGAGGAAAAGATGCTGAGGGTTATCACACAGGCCCTATGAGTAAGCCCTAAACCCTGTACACATGTGTGCATGCACACATTGGCAGAGACACACACACATGCACACACACAATATCTCAGGCAATATTGTATTTTGAATTAATATCCAAAGATTGGACAACAGGATAGCAAGTAATAAAATCTGTTTTTCTTGTCTACATTGAGGGAAAGGGATAAATCGCAAGATGCAGAAGCGAAGAATTCAGAGGCAAATGCTGTGAGTGAATAACTTGTAAAAAGCACATTTCTTTTCTTTTCTTTTCTTTTGTGTTTTCTGCCATTCCTGGGGCTTGAACTCAGGGCCTGAGCACTGCTCTTGGCTTTTCCCAAGTCTAGCCCTCTGCCACTTGAGCCACATTGCCATATGGATTTTTATATCTGTGTGATATTAAGGACTCAAACCTAGATCTTCATGGATGCTAGGCAAGCACTCTACCACTGGGCCAAACTCTAAACCCCGATAAAGTATTTATAAATAGTCATCATCATATCAAAATATCCTTTCTCCTACAAAGAATGAACACTTATCTATGTCTGTAAGACTTTTTTATTTCACCAATGCTTCTGTGATTTTCCCACTTGCATTTTTACAGATGACAGCACAGATATTCATCAGGAAGAAAAATAGATTAGGATACAGAAACCTAACAATGTCCTAGTAGATTGAAGTGAAAAATATGTGCAAGATGGCCTGGTTGTTTCATCTATTTGTAGAGTGCTTGGCTACCACACAAAAAGACTCCATTTGATTCTGCAGTACCATATACATAGAAAACTCTGGAAGTGGTGCTGTGGCTTGGTGGGACAGCTATAGCCTAAAGAAAGCCTAAGAAAAATGGTCAGGCTCTGAGGTCAAGTCCCAGGACTAGCAAAAAAAATGTGCAAGAGGCAAAAAGCAAGCTGAGAAGGCACTGTGAAGCAAAATGTCTTGTGAAGGGTAAGGGGAATAGTGACAGTTAAGTTTGGATCTTACCTAAGAAAGGCTCCTTGAGCCTGAGACCAGGCTAACACTTACGCCTAGTTAATGACTTGGGATTTGAACAAAAAGGTGTGCTGTTTACTACATCCATATGTGAGTTGGGAAGGGAGATTCAGCCTCCAGTATGTCTTTGGGGAGGTCTTCTGTGAGCAAGGAGCTATGGTCATTGGGCCTTGAAAGGTGACCCTACCTCCCTCACAATGGAACAGAATATGGAACCCTGGTAACTTAGCCACTGTATGTGACAACCAGCTCAAGCCAGCTCCCTTGGCCTGTGGCTCAGGAACCAGAAAGATGTTGCTGTGCTGTTGCCAAAGGTCAGGAGGCTCGCATCTCAGGCATGAGAGAAATGGATGTCTCACTTGAAGAAGTAGATGCTGGATAAATGCCAAGCCAAAATTCCAGTATATCAGGCATTTCTCTAGGAAGAAAGGCAGGAAATTCCAGGGCAACTCAGATGAGGTATATTGAGAGGAAACCTATTTGAACCCATCATCCTGCCCACACACTGCAACCTTCTTGAGTGCTTTCAAGTGACTATGCTTTGATTAGAGTGTGTCATTTCCAATCTACTCTATTCCAATTCTTCAGTGTGAAGTGTGGTCCCATTCCTACGTTTGTAATATCCACTGTTTTGCCAACATAGTGTGATGGTAAGTCAGCTCAGACTCTGAATGAGCCTTGTAACCTATGGATCTTGGAGGAAGGCCTGTTGGAGATGCTGCTTACAAAGCTGATCCCTGCCTACCCGAAAGGTGATCTCTTTTATGTGGGAAACTTCCTGCACAATTTCAAATAGTGGAGGACAATGTAGTAGTTGCTGGAAATTCTCTTGAAAAAGTGAGTGTTCCCCCTCCAAACCCAGGTTTGCTCACCCCTCCTGGCCAAGTCTTGGAATACTTGGCTCCTCTCTGAGCCTGTTTGGTTCACTGCGGTGTTCACAGGGGAGCTAAGCATGATACAAGCGCACAAACTACTTTATTATGACTGGGACACCATGCCATTTCATTTCCCTCACAAGCTACTGGAGTCTCAACAGTGTGCTTACTGAGAAGTTGGATTTCAGGCATGAGTAAGTGGCTCCCAACTGCAGCCCTCACCTAGGTGACATCCTAGGAAATCCCATTTCCCAGTAAGAAATGAGGTGTCAGAACTAATGGCGGAGGCCTGTGAAATACTGGAGTCAGAGGAAAAGCTGGGGGCTGAATCACTTTTGAGCCATCAGGGAGGGATTGTGATACCTTTGCCTGTTAGAACCTGAAAGCATTTACATTTTGGTGTGTGGTCCAGTGCTGCCACTTGAACCTGAACCCAGGTCTAAATGCCATCCCTTTGGTGTTCAAAAATTAGCACTGTACCATTTGAGTCATAGGTCAAGTTCTGACTTTTTGCTGCCTAATTGAAGACAAGTGCCTTTAGACTTTTACTGACTAGACTGGCTTTCCACTGTGATCTTCAGAGCTCAGCCTGCTGGGTGGCTAAGATTAGAGGAATGAGCATTTAGTTCTTTATTTGGAGCATTCACTTATTGATTTATTTAGAGCATTTACTTAGTTAATTTAAGGTGCGTTTACTTTGGACTGATGCATAGAGGCCTCTCTCAGAAGCTTCTGGAAGTGGGGTGTAAAAGTCATCCTGTTCTCGAGTGTCTCTTACCCCCCTCCCAGCACATAAGTGCACATCTCTGCAGGACAGCCATGGCATTCGAGTCCTGAAGAATGGGGCTTTGGTAGAAGGCTCAGGATGGAGAGAGAAGGCTCTCACTTTCCTTGTACCGAATGTGCCCACAGCATCCTGTGTTCCATCTATACGATGTGAATGGACTTCTACCCCAGTGATTTCTATGAGTTCAAGAACTGCCACACCCTGACACAACTCAAGAACTATATGAGGCTCCAAATGCCGGCTTTGGACCTGCTCTTCTAAACACATAATTTTGACCAGCTGGAGGAATGTGCGACCAGTAAAACCAAGAAAAAGTAGAAGTCCTGGTGTGGGTGCCTCAGACCCTGTGAGTAGGAAGCCCATGTGGTCTAGATATTGGTTGGCCCTTACTTCTACAGAGCTTGGCAAAATGCCCTTTATGGGTGGTGTCAGCCAGTAAATGTCTGTCCTCTGAAAGGACTCAGGAATAAGCACTCATTAGAAAGACCCTACACCTCCTCAGAGTTCAGTCCAAACTCCAGTTCTACAGGTTCCTCCATTAGATCCTCATGGAAGTTGAGTGACACTTCAACTTGCAGAGTCCACTCTGTCCACTCTGTACCTATTTCCATTCTTAGGTTTGGGTCATCGTGGAAGAGCTTATCCTGAACTCCGGATGAAAAACCCACCAATGGAGCTGGTGACTGATGGAGACTGAGAATCATCACTGCACTCCAGAAAGCATGGGCCTTCTGTAGAAATTACCAAACAGGTTTAGAGTCCTGTGGATATACCTTTTGCTCTGAACCCCATGTGTGACACATGAAGCTGCAGATACTATGGAGGAAGAAAAAGAGCAGCCAAATTTCCTTCCGTTTCCTTTCACACTCCACCCAGAGTCAGTCCATCTGAGTCAGAGTAACACTCCACTTATTGTGCAAGCTGAAGAGGCACACGCTGGGTTCATGGAAAATGTCCCCATGGGAAGCAGCAAGTGTACTCTCAATACTGGATTCATTGGAGGAAAATGAATCCATCCTCACAGAATATCCAGACCCATGCATCTCACTAAAAAAGACTCAATCTCCATTCGACAAACCAGAATCCATCCCCCTGCTAACTCAGGAAGGACATTCTGTTTCTCATGAGGAAAGAGACCCTTCTGAGGACTCTGAAGTAGAATTACTGTCTGAAGGCAACTTGGAGGCCAGTCTGGATTTAGAGCTTCCCTGTCCCCTTCCTAAAAAGACATCTCTTTATCTTGCTCTCATGATTCTTGTCAAGTATTTATTGTATTTACTTTGCTAACTATTAAACTCTCATTGTTAATATTATGGTGTGCAGTTCTTCAGTCCTTGTTATACTGTGTTTTATTTTCCACTTAGAATGTGAGACCTCAGATACATAGGTCCTGGGTGGGCCAAAAACCAGACAGGTCTGGTCCCATAGAAGAAAACCTTACTGGATATACAGGGAACTATGAAATGCATGGAATCACCAGGAATCCAGGCTAGGCCTCCATGGAAAGACAGTCAGCTACCAAAGCTTAGGGACAGAGCAGATGCCTGGAAATGTGTTTTATCAATCGGGAGAAATGCCAGAGTAACTGTAATATTATGTGGGACTCTGTTCTGTGAGTTCAAGTCTGTTTATATATCCATTGTGCTTTGTACAAATATTTAAGAAAATTAAAACTCCACAATAGCATCAAAATTGTACTTTGGCTTTGAATGTGGCCTAATTGTAGAGTGCTCGCCTAGTATACAAGAAGACCTTGATTCAATTCCTCGGCACTGCATACACAGAAAAAGCAGATGGGGCACTGTGGCTCAGGCGTCAGAGTGCCACCCTTGAACAAATGTGGCCAAGGACAGTTCCTGGTCCCTCAGTTCAAGCCCCAGGACTAGCCAAACAAGAAATCATACCATTTTCCACACATTTGGAAATAAATCTGTTTTATCTAACCCTACTTCTTTTTTGCCAGTCCAGGGTGTGTGCCACCAAGCCAAACTACTGGACCCCAACCTTACTATTTTTAATCATTTAATTTTTTTACATAATCATATTTCATGATGTCTGTATTAATACCATAAACAGTATGCTTAGTATAATAATGTTAAAGGTAAAACATAAGAAATTAATAACTAAAATACCTTTTTTATTAGTTTTATAGCATTACTACAATTTCATGAGAAAAATTACCTCGAATGTTTATTTTAGAGTTCAAGTAATCCATTTTGATAAATATATCAACCTACATCATTTATTTGAACACATTTTAAACTGTTTTTTTCAGGAATGAAAATACATATATATTTGTTGTAAATGAAATTTATGACTTGGGGGGAAGGGAAAGAGATTATTTGGGAGGGGTAACAGTGTTTACAAGAAATGTACTCATTACAGCAATGTCTTTGTATATCACCTTGACAACAAATTTTTTGAAAAGTACAATAAGTTTTAATGTCTACTTTGGGCAGAATTTATTTTGCCAGTACTGTGCTTAGACTCAGGACCTGAGCACGATCCTTGTTTTTGTTTTTGTTTATTCTTAAGGCACAAGTTCTATCACCGGTGCCACAGCACCACTTTTATCTTTTTTATCTATGTTGTGCTGAGGAATTGAACTTGGGTCTTCATTCATGCTCGGCAAGAACTTTTCCACTAGGCTTAACTTATGGCCCCAGTGGGAAGGAAGTTTTCCATAAAATATGTAGGAAATATGTCCACTAAGGAAAAGCCATCAAAAATAGAAGAAAAAATATATACTTAGATAACGACATGCCAGTATTATGGCAGATCTCTGTAATTCTAGCTTCAAGAGTGGCCTATTTGGACCGGGAGTTGGCTGGCTGAAGTAAAGTGCTATCCTTGAGCAAGCCCTAGGACAGTGCTCTGCCCATGAGTTGAAGCCATAGGACATGCAAAAAATAATAATTTAATGCCCGTGACTGGTGGGTCCACCCTGGTAACCCTAGCTACCCTGGAGGATCGAGGTTCAAAGACGGACCAGGCATAAAAATCTGTGAGAATCTTATTTCCAAATAATCCAGAAAATTCAAAATGACAATGTGCCTCAAGTGGTAGAGCTCTTGCCTTGAGCTGAAGAGCTTAAGGTAAACATCCAGGCCCAAAGTTCAAGCCCCATGAGTGAAAAAAAGAAAACGAAAAAGAAAGCCCTTATCTAAGACTGGAGTGCACACTAGTGGTAGTTTGCTTGCCTAGTATGCACAAAGCCCTGTGTTCAATTACTCTGTACCACTAACACCAAAAAAAAGCTGGAAATGATCTCAGAAGGTTGGGTTCTGAGGATCACAGTTCAAAGCCAGGCCAGACACTAAAGTCCATGAAACTGTTACTTCCACTTAAGCACCAGAAAACCAGAAGTGACACTGTGGCTCAAGGTGTTTAAGGTTGTAGCCTTGAGCTGAAAGGCCCAGGGACACTGCCCAGGTGCACAATTAAAGTGTTACAACCAAAAGAGAGAGAGAGAGAGAGAGAGAGAGAGACAGAGACAGAGACAGAGACAGACAGAGAGAGACAGAGAAAGAGACAGAGAGACAGAGACAGAGAGAGAGAGACAGACAGACAGGCAGACAGACAGAGACAGACAGAGACAGAGGGACAGAGACAGAGACATCAAACAGTCAGGCACTGCTGGCTGAAGCATGTAATTCTAGCTACTATGGAGGCTGAGATTGGAGGATCTTGGTTCAAAGCCCAAAGCCAGCCTGGACACATATGTTTGTGAGACTTACATCACCAATTGACTACCAGAAACCAAAAATGGATCTGTAGAGGAAGAGCGCTAGCCTTGAGCAGAAGAGCTCAGGGACAGTGTCCAGGCCCAAAGTCCAAGCACCATGAGAAATCAATAATACAAAAAGAAGGTAGCTAATAGTAATGATGAATAATTTTGGGCTGGGAGTTTGGCCTAGTGGTAGAGTGCTTGCCTAGCATGCACGAAGACCTGGGTTCAATTCCTCAATACCACATACATAGAAAAATGCTGGAAGTGGTGCAGAGGCTGAAGTGGTAGAGCCCTAGCCTTGAGAAAATATAAGGACAGTGCTCAGTCTCTGAGTTCAAGCCCAGGACTGGTCAAATCAAAAGTAGTAGAGCACTGGCATTGAACTGAAGATCTGAGGAACAGCCCAGGCACAGAGTTCAAGCACCGCAAACAACAACAACAAAATCTATGAAATGGCAGTGGTGGTTTTAAGCTAAGCAAAAATAGACTAGAAACTGGTAAAATACATATTTGTGTGTAAGCAAAATAGCCAGACTTATGCATTAGAACAGGATAGGAACTTGAAAAAAATTTTATTTTCCATCTCACTAGGTCCTGTCTGTTAATTTATTCAAGTAAGTAAAATGCTGGGTTTTATAATCATTGCTCTGAATATTAGAAAATCATAATCTCTCTCATTAACCAACAAAGACCAGGAACTGGGGCTTCGTTCAAATGGTAGAGTATCAGGCAAGAGAAGAAAAAATTGAAGTAAGAACTTGAAGTTCTTGATCCAGAACCTGCATAGTAACAGAGCAGCAGCCTGGTGATGGTACCTCACACCTATAATCTTAGCTACTCAGGAGGCTAAGATCTGAGAATCAAAGTTTACAGCCAGCCAAAGTACCCAGTTAACTGCCAGAAAAACCAGAAGTGGCACTGTGGCTCACAGATTAAAGCACTAGCCTTGAGCTGAAGAGCTCAGGGACAGTGCCCAGGCCCAGAGTTCAAGCCCCACAATTGACAAAAATCAAACAAGCAAACAAAACTCACAAAGAAGCCTTCAGACTACAGTGGTTCTGCTAAGTCTCTTCTCTATGGGGATCAGGAAACATTTCACTTTTTCTGTCTCTGTTGATTTGGGGCTGCATTGGTAGAGTGCTAGCCTTGAGCAGAAAAGGTCAGGGATAGAGCTGAAGCACTCAGTTGAAGACCCAGTGCCACCACAAAAAATAAATAATGCACTTTATACATATTTTCTAATTTCTTAATGAATTTTTCAGTCTGTATAAATATAGGGTACAATCTTAGAGTTGTTTTGATTTGCATTTCTTTTATGACCAGAGATGTGGAGCATTTCTTCATGTGTCTATAGGCCATTTTTGTTTCTTCTTCAGAGAAGACTCTCTTTAAGTCTTTGGCCCATTTTTTAGTGGGATGGTTGTTACTTTGGAGGTTAGTTTTGGAGTGATTCAATTTTTTGAGTTGTTGATATATTTTAGATATGAGGCCTTTGTCCGTTGTTTGGTTGGTGAAGATCTTCTCCCATTCTGTAGGCTTCCAGCTTAGTTTACTAGCTATGTCCTTTGCCATACAAAACCTCTGCAGTTTAATGCAGTCCCACTTATCCAGCCTTTCTCTGATTTGTTGTGATTCTTGGTCCTTCTTAAGAAAGTTTCGACCTGTGCCAAGGAGGCCTAGTGTATCTCCTATTCCTTCCTGTAAACTTTTCAGTGTGTCAGTTTTACCTCCAGATCTTAGATCCATTTGGAGTTACTTCTTGTGCAAGGTGACAAAGAAGGATCCAACTTTAGTTTTCTGCAGGTGCTTAACCAGTTCTGCCAGCACAACGTGTTGAAGAGGCTGTCTTTCTTCCATTCTATTTTTTTGGCTCCCTTGTCAAAGATTAGGTGGCCATAGGTTTAATATCTGGGTCCTCAGTTCTATTCCATTGGTCTTCAGGCCTGTTCTTGTGCCAGTACCAAGCTGTTTTGAGAATTATAGCTCTGTAATAGAGTCTAAAGTTTGGAATTGAAATTCCTCCACCACTGTTCTTTCTGCTAAGAAGTGTTTTTGCTATACGGGGTCTTTTATTATTCCATAGGAAATTTTGGATTGCCTCAGCTAGAATGGCCAGGATCAAGAAAACGAATGACAACAGATGCTGGAGGGGATGTGGCCAGGAGGGATCACTACTTCACTGTTGGTGGGAGTGCAAACTCTTTCAACCCCTGTGGAAAGCAGTGTGGCCGTGCCTCAAAAGGCTAAACATAGAACTCCCCTATGACCCAGCAATTCCATTGCTTGGCATTTACCCAACCACCCAGAAACAAGGACATACTAAACCCACTAGCACAACCATGTTCATTGCAGCACTATTCTCCATAGCAAAGATATGGAACCATCCCATATGTCCCTCAGTTCATGAGTGGATCAACAAGTTGTGGTATTTGTACACAATGGAATTCTATGCTGCTGTCAGAAAGAATGACATCGCCCCATTTGTTAGGAAATGGAAAGACTTAGAACAAATCATATTAAGTGAAGTAAGCCAGACTCAAAGGAACTTAGTCTCAATGGTTTCCCTCATTCGTCATAATCAGTAGAAACCTTGGGCTCTACTAGCAGAGACTTGCAATAGAACAAAATCTTGATTCATAGGGACATATAATGTGAAACTAATTGAAAGGACCTCCAGGATAGTGAAACAAAAGCCATATAATGAATGGTTGTTGTCCTTAATGTACTATGTTTTCTCTCATCTCCTTTGCTGTCCCTTGGTTATCTCATATTGGTATAGTATCTCACTTTGTTATCTGATATATTGAATTTATTTGTATTTGGATATTTGAAATTTGGTAGGGAAGGGGGGAAAATCAAGACGGGTGGGGGGTGTGGGGGGATTGAAACGGGTACCAAGACATGTGAAAGGCTATCAATGTATGTGAATTAATGCACCTTCTATCTGGCAAATATCATGTAACCCTTTTGGTAATTACAATAAAAAAATTGCAAAAAAAAAGAAAAACAGAAAATGGTTCTGTCACTCTAGTGGTATAGCACAAGCCTTGAGAAAGCCCAAGGACTGTGCTCAGGCTCTGAGTTCACACCCCAGGACTGGCACACAATAAAAATGGATGAGTAAATGGAGTAAGTCTAGTGTAAATTTGTTATGTATAATTTTCTCTTAAAATTTCTAAAAGATTTTTATTATTGTCACTGAAAAAGTACCCAGATATTTTGATTGCCTAGAGCTGTATATATATATGTATATATAATGTACATATATGCACATGTAAATATTCACACACATGTATACCACAATTTTGTCAAAGAAAAATGTATGAAAAGTAAACTAAAATGAAGATTTTGTTTTTCGGTGGAATGATTCATCTCATATAAATACATTTTAGTGTTTAAACAAAAAAAATAAAAATAGGGTACATTCCTTGTTACTTAAGTAAGATTGCTCTTTTTTTTCTTTTTGCCAGTCCTAGGGCTTGGACTCAGGGCCTAGACATTTTCATTGGACTCGTTTGCCCAAGGTGAGTGCTCTGCCTCTTGAGACACAGCGCCACTTCTAGCTTTTTTCTGAGTATGCGGTACCGGTGAATAGAACCTAGGTCTTCATGCATTCTAGGTGAGCACTCTACCATTAGGCTACATTCCCAGGCAGTGAGATTCCTCTTACAGTCATTGTATGTTCACAGAGTTTGATCTCACACACTGTAGGGCCCTGGTTGGCTTTGACCTGTGATCCTAAGCCCTGAGCCTCCTAAGTAGCTGAAATTAAGTTGTGAGCCAGCATGATGGCTTCCATTCTTTTTTCTACAAAAATATATGTAGTTATCTAAA
This sequence comes from Megascapheus bottae, assembly GCF_031878675.1. Classification (NCBI taxonomy): domain Eukaryota; kingdom Metazoa; phylum Chordata; class Mammalia; order Rodentia; family Geomyidae; genus Megascapheus; species Megascapheus bottae. Next base: position 4,623,027 of record NW_028327804.1, on the reverse strand, counting down.
ATATATCTATAGCTGAAAAAAATGAATCTCTCCCAAACAAATCTTCAAAGAAACAACCATCCTATTAAAAGGTGGGCTAAAGATTTAAAAGAGTATTCTCTGAAGAAAAAGTTAAAATGGGCTTTAGACACATGAAGAAATGTTCCATATCTCTAGCAATAAGGGAAATGAAAATGAAAACAACTTTGAGATTCCACCTGACTCCAGTCAGAATGGCCATTATCAAAAAATCTAATAAAAGATACCGGTGGGGAAGTGAACAGGGGGGATCACACCTACACTGTTGGTGTGAGTGTAAACTCGTTCAACCACTAGGGAAAGCAGTGTGGTGGTTCCTCAAAAGACTGAACATAGAGCTCCCCTATGATCCAGCAAATCCACTACTTGGCATCTACCCAATTGTCCAGAAAAAAGGGCATACTAAAGCCACTAGCACAATGATGCTCATTGCAGCACTATTTACCATAGCAAAGATATGAAACCAACCCAGATGCCACTCAGTAGATGACTGAATCAAGAAGATGTGGTACTTATACACAATGGAATGCAATGCTGCCATCAGAATGAATGAGATAGCCCCATTTCTAAGGAAATGGAAAGTCTTGGAAAAATTCATATTAAGTGAAGCAAGCCAGACCCAAAGAAACATAAGCTCAATGGTTTCCCTCATTTGTAATAATTAGTTCACATCTAGGACTCTCCTAGCAGAGGATTACAATAACTCAAAAACCTAGGTATATAAGGTCATATAGGATGAGACTAAATGAAAGGATCTCTAGGATATGGGAACAAGAGCTATATCTTGTGTCATCGTTGCTCTTAATCTTGTGTGATTTTTGTCCTTAATCTACTATGTTATTTCTCATCTCTTATTTTGCCCTTTGGTTAATGTCAGATTGTTACTGTATCTGATTTTTTCCCTGGCATATTGTATATATGTATATTTGTTTATGTCAAATAGGAAAGGGAAGGGGGAAACAAGATGATTGGGAAGGGGAGGGGAGAGGGAACTGGGGACAAAAACATGTGGAGTGGAATAAATGTGTGAGAAGTAATGCAGTCCACTACCTGTAAATGTAATCGTAACCCCTCTATAAATTACCCTGAAAATAAAAAAGACACTATAAAAATATCTGTAGAAAATGAGGCTGGATGATGGAAACAACCAGATGCCCTACTGCAAAAAATGTGATACTCGCACACACACACACACACACACACACACACACACACACACACACACACACACACTGGAATGATACATAGCCAACCGACAAGATAAAATAATGGCATTCTCGGGGAAGTGGATGAAAAGGAAAAAAATCATATTAAGTGAAGTAAGCCAAACTCAAAGGACCATAGGCCCAAGAGTCTCCCTCATTTGTCAAATTCAGTAGAAACCTTGGGCTCTGCTACCAGAGATTTACAATAGAACAAAATCTAGAGACATCGTGACAAATAGTATGACACTAAATGTAAGGACCTCCAAGATAAAGAAACAAAACTCATATGAGTGATTGTTGTCCTTAATGAACTATGTGATCTCTTATCTCTTTTGCTATCCCTTGGTTATATCATATTGTTACAATATTTCACCTTGTTTTCTGATATATTTCATATGTGCCTAATTGGTTATTTGAAATTAGATAGGGAAGGGGGAAATGAACATGAGTGGGGGCAGGGGAAGGGAAATGGGGACCATATCATTACATATGGTATCAAAGATTGAGAAGTATTGCACCTTCTATCTGGTGAATATAATGTAACCCTTCTATAAATTACAATAAAAATAAATACATAAAAGAAGATCTGCACAGAAAAAAATAATAATGGCATTTTTGGGGTAGTGGATGAAATTAGAGTGAATCCTGTTGAGTGAGATAAGTCAAGACCAAGGAACAAAAGGTACATGGTATCCTTAATATATGGATATTAGTTTCAAACAGTAGTAGAGCGATAATTGAATAGTTGATACCCAAAGTTCTGGACATAATTTTGGAGATATAAACATAACTATACAGACATAAAAATCTAGGATAGACTATACACTCTATAGACATGTGTTTTATTATAGATTAATCTGTATCTATGACATACAAAGACTCAGCTTAATTTTTACTATATTCTAAAATCTATGTGACAGTGATTGTATAGCGATTCCCTTTTTGAATACTTGTTGGTTAAACATGACATTTGAAATATGATGTAAAATTCAATGTTAATAAATTTTTTTAAAAAAGAAGCTAGAGGTAAATACCACTAATGTACTTGCTCTAAGTGATACAGAAATTTTCTTAATGAATCAAGGAGTTTTATTACATCTTTATGCAATTATTTTAGTTCTGAGTGTTCTACACTCAATGATACTTCTGGAAAGATGATATAGCTGACTGTGTAGATGGTATGAAGACATACTGGCCTAAACGTAGAATAAAGCATTGGTAAGTGGCTGTTAGCTGTCCAGATTCTACTGGAATATGTGGAATGAATTTATTAAGCACAATGCAGGTTCTTAGTCAGATCAGGATCAAGATTATGTGGTTCCATGAGATGAATGAGGAAAGATCAGAAAAATCTACTAAGATATCCAGATATACTTTTGAAACTAAGGTATCTGGACTCCTTTTTTTTCTTTCTTGGTGGGGAGCTTGAACTTTGGACCTGGGCAAAGTCTCTTAGTTCTTTTTCCTCAAGGCTAATACTGTACCAGTTTTAGCCACAACTCCACTTAGTTTTTGGGTGGATAAGTGGAGAGAAGAATCTTACAGTTTTTTTTGTTTTCGTTTTTTTGCTTGCAAAGGCTTTGAATCACCTTCTCCCTGGCTAGTAGAATGACAATTATGACCCTCCAGCGCCTGGCTAGTGATTTTTTGAAAATTGGACTTTCTTCCAAATCACGTAACTGGTTCCTAGCAAAGTTTGGAAGCCTGACTTAAATGTGACAGATTTTTCTCACTTGAAGACACTCTGTGCTGAACGTTAGAAATCTACCAGCTGAGTCACAGTGGCACATCCAGTTTTTGTTTATGTGGTGCTGAGGAATGGAATCCAGGGTTTCATACATGCTAGGCAAGCTACATTTTCAGCCCAAGGTTTTATGTTTTGTTTTTTCAGTGTTGTTGCTTCTAAAGTACTGTATGATGTTCTTTCATTTTCTTTGCTTTTTACCTCTTTTCTTCTTTTTCCTTTAGTTTTATTCTCTGTAGTCACTGTGTTGAATTCGGGTACCCTGTGTCTTGTACATAGGTTTATGTGATTTGGGAAAGGGAAAGGGTATAATAAAATGGTAAAAAAAAAAAACAAACAAAGGAAAAAGGGTGAACCAATTGAACAGTGATACTTGGAAGACACTAAACGGAAATGAACTGAACAATCTGGGTGGAGAGGCGGCTGAGGGTAGGAAAACAGAGAAAAATGAGGGAGGGAATAACAATTTTCTTAAGAAATGTGTTCATTACTTATGTAACCGTATGCCAACTATATATTGACTTAACAAAAAAATTAACTTAAAAAATAATTTAGCCCGGTATGGTGGCTCACACTTGTAAATGTAGCTACTCAAGAGGCTGGGATCCAAGGATAGCAGTTCAAAGTCAGCCTGGGCACTGAAGTCCATGTGACTCTTATCTCCAATTAACCACCAGAAACCCAGAAGTGGCCCTATGGCTCAAGGGATAGGGCAGTAGTCTTGAGCTGAAAAGCTCAGTGACAAGACCCAGGTGCAGAATTGCAGTCCCATGACTTGAATGATGAATGATACTAGCCAGGCTCTGTGCGCTCACACTTGGAATCCTATCTACACAGAATCAGGTTTGAATCCAGCCCAAACAAATTGCATGATATTCTGATTTACAGTTCATTACCAAAAATCTGGAAGTGGAGCTGTGGATCAAGTGGTAGAACACTAGCCTGAAGCAAAAAAAAAAAAACATTTAAGGACAGTTCCAAGGCCCTGGGTTCAAGTCCCAGGACTTGCATAAAACAAACAAAATGTGACGCTGAGTCCTCCATCATTTGGTGTTATAGTTCAATATTCTTGATATGCGTCTTAGAAATTAAGTCCCTAGCAAATACTCTCCCCTGAAATTCTGCTTCATAGCTGATTCATAGAATTTCAGCATCATTACTATCACCTTCCAGTTAGCATAGCAGTCTACTACTGAAAATTTGAAGAAAACTTTTGAGTAATCCTAATAAATCTGTGTATCATCTGCACACACATCAAATCAGCAGCAGCTATGTTGTACTATTATCTAAATGTATTTAATCCCTTCTTGAGTTAATGAGCCTTAAAGGGTAAAACATATGAAATAGTTATGAAACTAACAGTCACCATTCTTCTACCTAATATTGTAATATAAGTTTATAAATGCAAGGACTATTCTGAAGTGTGCAGAAGATAGCTTCTAATTATAATATTCTCATGAAGTATAGTTTTTAAGAAACATGTTGCTTGCTTTGGGAAAGCAAAGGCAAGGAAAAATGATATAAGTAAGTTCCCTATTTATCAGAAGGAAAATACTATTGGGTTTAGATCAACTTCATTCATTCCGTGCTGATGAAACAAATATTTGCAATTCCTGAGGCCAATCACTTCATTGTGATGCACAATCAGCCAGCTTAGATCAATCTTCCAAGAAAGGAAAGGAACAAATGAGAAATAATTAAGGTTTCCAAAATGAACCACGTGGTGGTGGAAGCTCACACTTGTAATTCTATCTACTCAAAGCTTGGATCTGGATTTAGTCTGTCTGGGATGAAAATATTCCTGTCTGAAACATCATCTCTGTTATCACAGCCCAACTGATACACTCTGCCCAACAGGTTCCAAACACCAAAGTCCATGTCATATCTGAAATACTAGCAAACGTACTCACACATAATTTCCTCTTTGGGAGATAGTTGAAACATGTACCAGAAACATTTCCCTGGCTTCAGAGTGGAAGTGGAAATATATACTCACTAGAAATCCATCTAGTAAATTACAGTCAATCATCTTTCCTCACATCTTGTTAGTTAAATTGAAAAATGAGTGTTTGGATCAGAAGCGATGTGTATGAGCATACAGGTTGTAAAAGTACTGTAATCCTAGCTACTCAAGATAAGCTGAGACCTGAGGATTCCAGTTCAAAATCAGCCATGCAATAAAGTCCGAAAAATTTTTACCTCTAATTAACCAGCAAAAAACAGAGCGTTGAATTGTGCTTAAAATGCCACATACCTAAGCTTTGCATAAAAGTGCTAAGGGGTAGCATTCAGGATCCCAGTCTCTCCACTCCTTTTTAACATAGTACTAGAAGTCCTAGGCAGTGCAATAAGGCAAGAAGCCTACATTTCTCAATGTAATAAAGGCTGTGTATGAGAAACCCACTGCTAGTGTGGGGTGTGGGGTTGGAGGGAAATGGGTACCAAGACATGAGAAAGGGTATCAATGTATGTGAATTAATGCACCTTCTACCTGCCAAATATCATGTAACCCTTTTACTAATTACAATAAAAAAATGAAAAAAAAGAAAGTTGTAGTGTGTGGGGAGGATGATGGGGTCAAATACATTTCTTCTTAGAAATTTACCTCATCTGTTTGCCCTGGATTTTCCTGGCCTTCTTCTTAGAGAAAGGCCTGTTATACTGGATTTGTGGCTTGGCAAAGATCTAACATGTACATCTTCGAGTAAGACATCCACAACTTCCATGCCTGTGACTCGAGTTTCCTGACCTTTGGCAACAGCACAGCAACATCTTTCTTCCTCCTGAGCCACAGGCCAAGTGAGCTGGCTTGAGCTGGTTGTTAGTTACAGTGGCTTGGTTACCAGCGTTCCATATTCTGTTCAATTGTGAGGGAGGCAGGGTCACCTTTCAGAGCCCAATGACCAAAGATCCTTGCTCACAGAAGACCTCACCAAAGACATACTGGAGGCTGAATCTCTCCTCCAATCTCACAATATACATGTGCATGTAGTAAACAGCACACCTTATTTGTGCATTCCCAATGTCTTCCAATAGGCCCAACTACCAGTCTGGTCTCACGATCAAGGAGCCTTTCTTAGGTAAGATCCAAACTGAAGGGTCAATATTGCCCTCATCCTTTACAAAACATTTGTTTCACAGTGCCTTCTCTGCCTGCATTTTGCCCCTTGTCGATTTTTTTTTGTTTTTCCTAGTCGTGGGACTTGACCTTAGAGTGTGAACATTGTTCTTGGGTTTTCTTTAGGCTTAGCTGTCCAACCGAGCCACAGCACCACTTGCAGCGTTTTCTATATATGTGGTAATGAGGAATCAAACCTGAGTCTTTTTGCGTGGTAGCCAAGGACTCTACCACTAGGTCAAACACACAGGGCATCTTGCACATATTTTTGACGTCAATCTACTAGGATATTATTAGGTTTCTGTATCCTAATCAATTTTTTCCTGATGATTAGCTTTGCTGTCATGTGTAAAAAATGCAAGAGGGAAATACACAGAAGAATAAGTGAAATTTAAAAAAAAGCATTACACACATAGATAAGTGTCCATTCTTTGTAGGAGAAAGGATATTTTGATATGATGATGATGACTTTATAATTACTATGTCAGGGTTGTGAGTTTGGCATAGTGGTGGAGTGTTTGCCTAACATCCATGAAGATCTGGGTTTGATTGCTCAGTATCACATAGATAGAAAATCTAGATGTGGCACTGTGGCTCAAGTGGCAGAGGGCTAGACATGAGAAAACCCGAGGACAGTGCTCAGGCCCTGAATTCAAGCCCCAAGACTGGCAGAAAGATAAAAGAAAATAAAAATGCTTTTACGAGCTAATTCACTCACAGCATTGGCTTCTGAAATCTTCGCTTCTGCATCTTGGAAATAGCCCTTTCCCTCAACGTAGACAAGAAAAACAGATCCATCCCATGGTCCACTGTGAGGCCACTGGTTGGGCTAAGAGCTAGTCATGCAGCAACACATAAGTTTTATTCTAATACTTTCCAAACTTTGTACTCAAATATGCTACCTACTTACCAACTTAGGTCAGTTATCCTTATGCTATACCTTTTCTTCATTACTACAATATTCTTACACTCCTACGTTAATCCTCTTGTACCTCCCCTGACCTCTCTCATTCTTTTTTTCTATCTCTGGACCTCTGCTCGTCTTTCAACCCTTATACTGCACGGATCTACACTTGATGGCTGTTGAGCAATATTGTATATGTAGGTGGTTAATTATTCTCTAGGCTCAGAGGGACTTAAAGACAATAGAGATTGGATTGAGAGGCTTATTGTTTTGGGTATAAATCACTTATCAGTGGTTGTATTAGACTGGTCTGTAAGTGCACAAAAAGAAAGAGTGATAATACCAATCAAAACTTGTGAACATCTAATGTCTGCCAGCTACAGAGGTCTAGGTTGGTTATATCTGAAAAACTATAATCATATTTAGTAGTAATCTGGCTCCCATTTTCAAATGGGCAGAAGAAGAAACTCAAGAAAAATGTCAAATCAAGAAACAACATCCCCCACCCAATGTAAACAGACAATGGAACAGTCACTGGCAAACCTAGAGGAGAGTCTTCCAAGTGCTACACAAATGCAATTGATAAACATCATTAATGGAAAATGTGAAAATATAAAGAAAGAGATAATGGAGGAAGCCATAGCTTAACAAGAGGAAAGCATAAACAAGGTGATACGTGAAAAGGAAGGAGCCATAAGGAGGCCATAATAAAGGTTTTTCAAAGAAAGATGGATGAATTCATAGAATCCACAAATAAAAACGTGACCAAACTCCAGCAAATGTCCAAAGAAAATAAAGCTACTGAGCTAACCACTCAAAAGGAAATCAAGGAGATAAAGAAATCCATACATGATCTAAAACAAGAGATGCAAGGCATCAAAAATGAGCAATTAGAAGAAAGGGAGATGAAAAATATAGTAGATAGCTTTGATAGCAGGTTAGACAATGCAGAGGAGAGAATTTCCGGGGCTGAAGATAATTTAGGTATTATAGAGAAAGAACAGAAAATGAGTCAATCCAAATCTAGGAAATATGAGAGAGCGCTTCGGGAGGTCCAAAATGCAATTAGGAAGCCTAATTAAGGCTAGCTGGTATTGAGGAGGGCGTGGAGAAAGAGGTCAATGGTATTGGAAATATACTTCAGGGAATCATCTCAGAGAATTTCCCAAATATCCAGAAGGGCAGGCCCATCCAGATACGAGAAGCTTTTAGAACCCCAAACAGAACTGACCAGAAAAGAACATCCCACCGCCACATTGTGATCCGAACTGGATCAATAGAAACGAAAGAAAAGATCCTAAAGGCAGCCAGGGAAAAGGGATCAGTAACCTATAAAGGCAAACCAATCAGAATAACCCCAGATTTCTCAGCAGAGACCATGCAAGCACGAAGTGACTGGAAGCATATATGTCATGCCCTTAAATCAAATAACTGCCAACCAAGAATACTGTAGCCAGCTAAGCTCTCATTCATAACTGAGGGAATAATAAAAACATTCCATTCCAGGGAAAAGCTGCAACAATATGTCGAAACGAAACCAACACTACAGAGAATTCTCAAAGATGCTCTATACATAGAAAACCAAAATAAATGCAATATAGGGAAAGAAATGGCACCTAAACAGCATACCATCTAAGGACCACAAGAACTGTCAAGACACAGGCCCTACTAAAAGCTTTTAAAAATGATAGGAACTAATAAATATCTCTCAATCCTAACTCTCAATATCAATGGACTTAACTCTCCAATTCAACGGCATAGGCTGTGTGGTTGGATCTAAAAGCAAGAGCCATCGTTCTGCTGTCTTCAAGAGACACATCTTACCCCAAAACAATCATCTTTTGAAAGTGAGAGGTTGGAATAAACTCTATCAAGCTAACTGCCCCCATAAACAGGCTGGAGTTGCCATCCTCATATCAGAGACACTAGACTTCAAACTAAAATTAGTAAGAAAAGACAAAGAAGGTTACTACATACTACTAAAGGGATCTTTCCTCCAGGAAGACATAACGATCCTAAATATTTACACACCCTTTTGAAGATTCTCAAAAGTTTGAAGATTCTGCCAGTGTAAGTTAGATTCCGGCATTGATCTTAAATAATGCAATGAGTAGGGATTTATATTTGAAATATCACTGTTGAAAAAATGTAACACACATTTGCTTAGTATTTGCTTTTGATTTCCCAAGAAGTTCAGTACAAGCTAACATGTGTGGCATATATCGACTAGGAGAAATGATTCAGTATATGTGACTCATTTGAACAGGAGTCAGTGAAAAGATACAGAAGCAGGATACCCATATTGTGATAATTTGTATCTTTTGCATATTTTGTGTTTGTTATTAATTCCATTTGTAGTGTACATTTCTAGGTAAAAACTTTTAAAATGTTTCCAAACAATTTGTTATTTCAACAGCAAAAAAAGACATTTATATGCCTGATAAAATTCACAGAATCCAAATTTTTCCATATTATTTTTTGTTTTTTGGTTTTTTTTGGTGGGTCATAGATCTTGAACTCAGCCTGGGCATTATCCCTGAGCTCTTCAGCTCCAGGCTACCACCTTACCCTGGAGCCAGGCCCCACTTCCCATTTTCTAAAGGTAAATTGGAGATAAGAGTCTCAGGTCTTTTTGTGCCAGGATGGCTTTAAACTTTGATCCTCAGATCTCAGCCTCCTGAGTAGCTAGGATTATAGAAGTGAGCCACCACCCCATCATGCTCAGCTTTCTGGTTTTTTTTTAAACAAGCCCTTTGGCTGGAACTCGGTCTGAGCACTGTCCTTCAACTTTCCTCAGGCCTAGTGATCTTCTACTTGAGCCACAGCACTACTTCTGTTTTTTTCTGTGTATGTGGAACTGCGGAATTGAACCTTCGTCTTCATACAAGCACTCTACAACTATGCCAAACTCCCAGCCCCTCCACATTAGTTTTTATGATAGATCTTTCCATGCATCTAGGATGGCTAGAAATCCTTCTTGAGTTTCCCAAGATCAGGGAGTATAGGTGTGTCCCATCCTGTGTGGCTACATAATCATTGTTTAGGGTACAGTTCTCTCTTCATTCTACCCATCTAGAGCAATTTTCATCTTCCATGTATAATCATTAAACATTCAGCTCCTGTTCCTCTCTACTCCATTCTCTGGAACCATCGTGCTTTTTGGCTCTAAGGGTTTGTTGATCCTTGGAAGCTCTGGAAGGGAAAACATACCCTAGCTCTTCCTTTATGACTGCTGTATTTTTACTTTACTGTAATCAAGATTCATCTGTAAAATATAGTAAAATGTTCTTCCTTTTCAATGCATTGTTTTGCATATTTCTATCTTTTGATTATTATTAATAGTTGTGAATGGATTCTCCACATATTTGTTCTAGTCTCTGCTTTCTCTTCCGTTAGGTACAAATCTAGAAATAGAAGTGTTGGACCATATTTCTATGTAATTCTATATTTAGTACTTTTTTAGCACTCTCCACGCAATTTTTGATTGTTTTATATTCCTTGCAGAACTATTCCAAAGTTCTACTTCTTCTCACTACCTTCCCAGTAATAGTTAGACTTTGAAAGTTGTTTTTTTGTATGCGTGTGTGTGTGTGTGTGTGTTTGTGTGTGTGTATGTGGATCTTTTTGTTTAAAACTATATTTATATTAACATATTTAAAGTAATGATTTCATTGTAATTTTAATTTTTCTCATGACTGTTAATATTGAACTTCTTTCTACATTTTGAACTACTATTTCTATATATTCTTTTTAGAAAATCCTCTCCAATCTCCAATTTTTTTCCCTTTTTTGTGGGGTAGTGGGGAAAGTCATGGGGCTTGGACCTTGAGCCGTGAGCTCTTTAGTTTAAGGCTATTGTCCTACCCTGAGTATTGCCCCTCAGTTCTTCTGCTCACAGCTCCCTACCCCTCTTCCCATTATATACAGAACAAAGGTCATCCTCAGTCTTTTTGAAAAAGTAAAACATACAGTAAATTTGTAGTATAAAACAGCAAGAAATAAATTTCTTGCCAGGTGCAGTGACTTCTACCTGTAATCCTAGCTACTCAGATATCAGGCTGATATCTAAAGATTTGGTTCAAAGCCAGCCTGGGCATTAGAAAGTCTATGAGACTCTCAACTACAGTTAACCACTAGAATATGTGAAATGGCACTGTGGCTTCATAGGTAGGGTGATAGCCTTGAGTTGAAGAGCTCAGGAACAGTGCCCAGGCCCAGGGTTCAAGCCTTACAAATCCCCCAGCCAAAAAAAAGAAAAAGTGATTATTATGCCAGACATAGAATATTAACATTCTGGGTGTACTTCACAGTATTATTATTGATACCCTAACATTTTGCAATATTCTCACAGTACCAGCATATGTCATCATATAATGTAGTTCCTTTTCAATGGAATAATTCGATTTATAACCTAAATCTACTCCCCTGACTTATTTTTGTCGATACCACAATTGCTCTACCATGATATGCCACAAGCCATTAAACGTTTTATGGTGGGTAATTGGAAAGGAGTCTCATGGAATTTTGTGCCAGGCTGGCTTTGAACCATGGTCCTCAGATCTCAGTCTCCTGAGTAGCTAGGATGACAGGCGTGAGCCAACAACACCTGGCTTGCCTTTTTATTTTTTTGTGGGTCTTGGGACTTGAACTCTGGGCCTAGGCACCATCCCTAAGCTTTTCAGGTCAATATTTCATGTAAGTCTAAACATTTAAGTAAAGGAATAAAATTCCAGCAAAAAAAGAATAAAATTCCAGACATGGTGTGTTTATAACTCAGTGCTAATTACTTGATGAAAATGTGCCATTCCAGAAGCTGGTGTCATTTGATGATGTAGCTGTGGATTTCAGCTGGGAGGAGTGGCAGCATCTGGACAATGCTCAGAGGACCCTGTATAGAGATGTAATGCTGGAGACCTACAGCAACCTGGTGTCCTTAGGTGAGCAAAAGTCAAATTCACTTGCAAGGCCAAGTGCCTTGTTATTTTGCAGATACGTGAATGTTTATCAAACTTTCAATACTATTTAAATGAAAGATTCCAGGCCCTGAGAAGTATCATTACTTTCTAAAGAAAACCTAAGGTAATTTTGTACTCATTCTTCAGGATACCTTCAGGATACTTTGACAACAGTTCTAAATTATGTTTCCTCTAATGGAGACGACATTCCAAACTTACACCGTAATTGTAAGTGGATAAACAATCCAGAATAGAATATATATCATTATTGGAAATAGGATCTACAAATCACTAAACAGTGAGTTTATAATGGAAACCTGGCACTAGGTGCAATGTTTCATGCCTGTAATCTTAAAATATTCAGGAGGAAGAAATCTAAGAATTCTAATTTGAAGCCAGCAATGGCATAAAAATTGCCATGAAACTCTATAACTTCAAGTAACCCCTCAAAAATATTAGTGGAGTGTCAAGAGTTTGACTTTGTGGTTGAGTGCTTGCCTAGCATGCATGAAGACCTATGCATGTAAGTGGAGCTGGGACTCAAACTGGTATTTTTCTAGCCTTGAGCAAGACAGCTAAGTTTATGCCATACAAAATGAATCCAGAGCTGGGGAAAAGTCAACCATGGAGCCAGTGAGAAATGAGAAAAAAGATTTAATAGATAACTTGTGAGTAGGATGTCTGCGAACTTAAAGCAATGATGACACAGCATAAGCAATAATTCTCTACTGTTTCTAATTTACAGGGCCCTGTGTTCCCAAACCTGTATTAATTGACAAGCTAGAGCACTGTGCAGAACTCTGGATAGGAAATTCCTCTGACAAGAATATCACAGGTGAGTGAATGCATCTTCATATTGATGTTGGAGCCTGAGCCCCATTGGTAAGTTCATGTTGTGATGTACTGAGCAATAATATTCTTAGTTACCCTAAATCCTGTGTGGAACCTATGGAATTCTTTGTGAATGAATCAAGAATCATTTTCTTTTCCCAATCCTATGCTTGGTCTCAGGGCCTGGGCATGGTCCTTGGGTTTTCTCAAGGCTAGCTCTCTACTTCTTGAGTCATAGCACCACTTCTGGCTTTTTCTTTGTATGTAGTACCAAGGAACTGAACCAGGTCTTTGTGCATGCTAGCCCAAACCCCCAGCACCAAGAATCATAGGGTGATATAATGAATTCTATGTGGCAGTAGAGTTAAAGTTAGATTTCTCTGTAGAAATCACTGTGAAACAAAATAAAATGAGAAAGCCATGAGCCCGTGGCTCATGCCTGTAATCCTAGCTACTTAGGAGGCTGAGATCTGAGGATCAAGGTTCAAAGACTGACCTATCAAAAAAACACCTTAGACTCTTCTCTCCAATGAACCAATAGAAAATGTGAAGTGGGGTTGAGGCTAAAGACATAGGGCAGTAGCCTTGAGCTGAAGAGCTCAGGAAGAACAGCCAGGTCTAGAATTCAAGTCCCATGACTGCAAAAAAGAAAGAAAGAAAGAAAGAAAGAAAGAAAGAAAGAAAGAAAGAAAGAAAGAAAGAAAGAAAGAAAGAAAGAAGAAACAGGGAAGAAAGAGGGAAGGAAGGAAAGGAAGAAAGAAAGAAAGAAAGAAAGAAAGAAAGAAAGAAAGAAAGAAAGAAAGAAAGAAAGAAAGAAATTTCATTTCTTTAAAACTAAGGCTATAAATGATTGAGCAAACAAGGAATAAGTCAGGGCATTATTCTCTGATAAGGATAATATCTATTTGCTGGTAGGAAGAGACTGGTATTCAGAACCAGACCTTTCCACCAGAAATTGAGCCTAGTGGTAGAGTGCTTGCCTAGCTTGCACAAAGACACAGGTTTGATTCCTTATTACCACATACATAGAAAAAGCCAGAAGTAATGACTTCATGGGTAGGGTTCTAGTCTTGAGAAAACCCAAGGACAGTGGTTAGGTCCCAAGTTCAAACCCAGGAATGGAAGGAAAAAAAAAACAACAAAGTTTCAATCAACATAAGAAAATTAACTAGACAATGAGCTGGAGATTTTCTGGTCTTCCATGGTTCTGAGGGACAGGAGTGTTAGAAAAGGAATTTTTATAAGACTTCAAATGGAAAGAAACAAATTTCAAAATTCCCACAAATACCTAAATTGAGACTTTAGTGAGAAGTTGTAACTGAAGGGATATAGGTGTAAGTCCTTACTCTCAAGAATCGTTCTTGCTTGGATCAAAGGCAAACAGACATATAAACCAAACTTGTGGCCGCTGAATCTAGAAAAAATTCGTGTTCCTCACTTAATGGTTAATAAGCAAACAGCATTGAAACTGGGTAAGGGAATCCTATCTGCTACTCACGACCTGAGACTCTTATCTGTAGTTAACTCTAGAAAACAGGAAGTGGGGCTGTAGCTCAAGGATAGGGGTTATAGTCTTCTGCTGAAGTGTTCAGGGACAGGGCCGAGGCCTATGAACTACAAAAGAAAAGAAAAGAAAAGAAAGTTTTAAAAAGATGCAAAACAGCACAATATTTAGGTTATTTCTCAAAAATAAAAGAAAGGCAGCTATTCCTCAATGTATAAACAAAACAGTATTTGAAAAAAACAGCTGCAGGTATATTATAGGTAGTACTCAGCTTAAAACTGTAGCAATACATAGTTGGGTAATTTCAATAACTATTTCCTGTGATATAAAATGAGAACTAAAACACAGAAAAACATTATTGGTCATTGTAAAATATCATTTTCTTAATATGTTAGGGAGAAAACATATATTTCTCACAAATCAATTTCCACTTTTATATTTTAAAATATCTAACACTTAGGATGGGAAAGTAAAGTCATTACCTTTGCAGTAAGGAATATTTGTATCTCATGTATGTTTGTGTCTTTTTTTCTATGACTCATTTTAGATGTCCAGGTAATGGAAAATGTGTTCAAGACCTGCCAGGAAAGTCCACATGAATGTCTTTGTGAAGTAGCACTTGCAAGTAGTATCGAAGTGGAGGAAAACGTGAGATTAGCAACAACTTTAAATTTGAGCTCTACACATAATCCAGAGCTGATTAGTAATAACGGTAACAACTTAGGGGTGAGGACTGAGGAGTTCATTAACTGTCAGAACATGCTTCTGTCTCCTAACCCTGATGAGATGCATGCTGCATATAGATCTCGTATGTCTCCTGTTCTTAAAAAATCCATCGGATATTCAGAGCATTTTATTCATGATTGTGACAGTCCAAAAGATCTGCAGTATCATAATTCTATTCTCCCTGCCCAAGAAATTCTTCAGGGATGGAGGAAAACTGCTAAATGTACTGTGTGATGAAAAATATTGTACTTAACACCGACCATCACTACACATCCGAAAATGTACACAGGAGAGACTCCTCATACATGTAGTGAATGTGAGAAATATTTCAGTAATGAAATACGCCTTACAATACCTCAGAGCAAATATCCTGAGATATGTGATGCGTACATCAAGTGTGAAAATTAATTTCTGAGAAGTCAAACCTGACGGTCCAACCTCAATCTCCAAGAGAAGACAAACCTTATGAATATGAGGAACGTAATAAAATTTCTGCCCAGAATTCAGCTCTCAGCACACATAAGAGGTCTCACACAGAAGAGACATCTTATGAATGGGATAAATGTGGGAAGACTTTTAGACTGAAATCATACCTCTCTTTGCACCAGAGAAGACACACAGAAGAGAAACCTTATGAATGTAACAAATGTGAAAAGTCTTTCACCCAGAAGATACACCTTCGAGTTCATCAAATAACACACACAGGAGAGAAATCTTATAAGTGTAATGAATGTGGAAAGTCTTTCCAAGGGAAGGGAAAACTTCGTGTTCATCAGAGAATACACACAGGAGTGAAACCTTATGAATGTAACCAATGTGTAAAGTCTTTCAGACAGAAATCTTCCCTCAAATTGCATCAAAGAACACACACAGGAGAGAAACCTTATGTGTGCAACAAATGTCGAAAGACCTTCAAGTGGAAGTCATATCTTGATGGGCATAATAGAACACACACAGGAGAGAAAAGTTATGCATGTAGTGAATGCGGAAAGTCTTTCAAATGGAAGGTAAAACTCCGTGTTCATCAGAGAATATACTCAGGAGAAACACCTTATGAGTGTAACATATGTGGAAAGTCCTTCACACAGAAGCCAACCCTCAACATGCATAAGACAATTCAAACAGGAGAAAAACCTTATGAATGTAACCGATGTGGAATGTCTTTCAAATGGAAGTCTTCCCTCAAATTGCATCAGAGAACACACACAGGAGAGAAACTGTACGAGTGCATCAAATGTGGTAAGACCTTCAGATGGAAGTCACATTACAGGAGGCATAACAGAATTCACACATATTAGAAACCTTAGGAATATAACCAAAGTTGAAAGTCTTTCGTGCAGTATTCACCCTTCAGGAAGCGTAAGAGAGTCCACACATATGAGAAACCTTAGCAATGTAATAAATAGGAAAGACTTTTTATTCTGTGGAAGAAAACTCAGCTTGTGTCACAGAACCAACACAAGATAAAACCCTTAATGAATGTAGCAAATGTTCAGTCTTTTCCCCAGAAGGCACAAGTCAAGATTTATCACTAAACACCCACAGGATAGAATCCGATGAATAAAATGAAAGGGAAATTTTTTTGAAGAACTCATACTTGAGTTTGCATGATACCACAAAGGTGGAAAGCGTTTGACCTGGAAGGCATACTTCTGTGTTCATCACAAACCTGATTCCCATAGAAGAAAAGAAAACTAATGAATAGAACAAATGTGCAATGACTTTTAATCAGAAGTCAGTCTTCAGTACATTTCAGAACATACACAATAGAAAAATTCTGAGTAATGAAAAACATTTAGCTATATATAGAATCTCTGTATATGGGAGCATTAGGGTAAGTCTTCTAAACAAAGTCAACCTTCAGCAAGCATTAAGAGCACTCACAGAAGAAATAATAGCATGTAGGAAAACCTTTGTCATAAACCTCTAAAAGCTGACTGTGTGGCTTAGTGGTAGAGTGCTAACCTATCAAGGATGAAGGCCTGGGTTAGATTCCTCAATACTACGTGAAAACAGCAAGCCAGAAGCAGCACTGTGGTTCAAAAGGTAGAGTGCTAACCTTGAGCAAAAGTAGCTCAGGCCGTGAGTTCAAGCTTAAGGATTGGAGAGAGAGAGAGAGAGAGAGAGAGAGAGAGAGAGAGAGAGACAGAGACAGAGACAGAGACAGAGAGAGACAGAGAGACAGAGAGAGGGAGGGAGGGAGAGAAAAGAGGGAGAAAGAGACAGAAACAGGAACTTCTAAATTTTACAGAGATAGAGAAGGAGAGAGAGAGAAGGAGACAGAAACTAATTTCTACACTTTACAGTCTTTCTATTTCCTTACAAATTCATCTATATCATTCTTTCTGACAGAAGCACAGAATTCCATTGTCTAAAAATACCATATTTTATCTACTCATCAACTGACAGGCATCTGGGTTGGTTCCATACCTTTGCTATAGTAAATAGTGCTGTGATAAATGTTATTGTTCTAGTGAATTTTATGTCCTATCTGGACGATTGGCAAGTAGTGAAATTGCTGGATCACAGGGGAGCTCTATGTTTAGTCTTTTTGGGATACTGCCATAGTGCTTTCCATAGTGGTTGAACGAGTTTGCAATCCCACCAGCAGTGTAGTAGTGATCCCTCCTGGCCACATCCACTCCAGCATACGTTATTAGATTTCTGGATCTTGGCCATTCTAACTGGAGTGAGGAGGAAAAGGGAAAGAGGAACTGAAACTTTCTCTCCTTACAGATGACATGATTCTGTATTTAAAGAACCCTATAGACTCTACTCCGAAGGTGCTTGAGCTGATATAAAACTTTGGTAAGGCAGCAGGGTATAAAATTAACCCTCAATGTCAACTGCCTTCCTATATGCCAACAAATGAGAGGAATGAGGCAAGAATCAGGATAGCAACTCATTTTGCTATCAAAGAAAATAAAATACCTAGGAATTAACTTAGAATGTAAAGCACCTTTTTGATGGAACTATAAACCCTGAAGAAGGAAATTAACGCAGAACTGAGGAAATGCAAAAATCTATGCTCCTGGTTTGGAAGAAGTAATATTGTAAAAATGGCAATCTTGATAAGGACTGTCTACAAATTCAGTGCAATATTCATCAATATCCCAATGTCATTCTTTAAAGAAACAGAAGAGGAAATCCAAAATTTCACTTGGAATAATAAAAGACCCCTTATAGTCTGCCTTCTTGCATGATACATAATGTTTAATCTCACTGTCTCCACCAAAATCTCACCTTTCTCATTGAGACATAGGTGGCCCTGTTTACTAGCAGCAAACGCTCAAACGCGCAGTTTCAAGTGTCACCACTGCCTCTGTTACTGATCCAACTCTGTCATCGATTCTGAGGTCTGCTCTGGGAGTCTTGGTCACAAGTTGTTCTGTGGCATCTGCTGCCAGCCTGTGCCTATTTGCTTCCTTTTCCTCCAGCAGCCTACAACAGGGAATGAAGTTCAGGCGCTGATGCTCTCCTTCATATGCAGGGCAGGATGAGCCCAACCCTTCCTCATGTTCCTCTTCCAATTTTTGGGAAAAAATGTGCTGGCAGAAGTCCTCAGGTGTGGGGCATGGCTGATCCACACTTTTAATCCAGGCTGGTCAGGAGGCTGGGATCTGAGTATGGAAGTTCCAAGTCACCTAGAACAGGAAAGTCTGATAGATTCTTACTACCAAAAATAAACACAGCTGGGAATGGAGTTTGGGCTCAAGTGGTAAAGGGCTAGTCTTGAGTACAAATGCTTAGTGCCCAGGCCCTGAGTTCAGGCTCCAGCACTGCCAACAACCTCACTTTAGTGAGATTTTAGCTTTATCCATGTAGGCACATCTCACTGGAATCTTTGCTGGTAGAGATAGTCTTCATAATTTTGTCTCAAGGTAAAGGTCCTCCTGGGGTAGTACACAAAAGGTGTCATAGAGAGAGGAGCCCCACTTGCTCCAGGTTTGAAGATGGCATAGGACAAGCCAGCATGGAGTTGGCACATCAGTCTTTTTCCTAGCACCACCTACCAGTGAATGTCAAATGACATTGATTGTTGTGGGATTGTGTGATTGAAGTGCCCCATTAAGGGCAGTGTTAGCACATCCAAACTTGGATACCAGGAATGCTGAAATCTCACAGCTAAGATTTCTGTTGCCTACAGAAATGCTGGTGTGTCTGTTATTCACTAAAAGTTCAGGTGCAAAGATTCTGAAGCTTGATGCCATGTGTTTATTCCATTTAGTAAAATTATTTTAATGCACTGTATAAGTTACAACATTTGATAAGAGTCAGGGGTAATGAAAACATTGTTCTTGAATTCAGGTGTCTGGCAGGGTAATGGGGGGTGTTGGTGGCTGGGACTATGAAGTTGGAGCTGCTATCAAACCATGGATCAAGTTGCTCTTTGTCTGGGAGAAATGACTCCAAAGATGAATTTGAATGGTGAGGAAAAGATGATGATGTACTCAGGAAATTTCTTCTGAGCAAATGGTCATGTGGAAGTGGGATGGGGGCTGGGCATATCTGAGGCAGAGCTTAAGGGGGCTTCTCATGGCGTTGAGAACGTTCCTTGCGACTTCAGGCATGCAGCAGGGTGTTTTAGATGGCCATTGTGAGATGGATGGAATAAGACTGGAGATAAGATGAATGCTGGGATCCTGCAATGCTCTTGCATGAGTGGCTGGTGGCTCACCTGAAAGAACTAATTATGTCTAAAAAAGAAATCAGGAATTTGTTTTGATTAGATAATACCTGTAATCCGAGGCATATTCAGGATCCTGATCTTACTATTGTGGTTTAAAATCAACCCAGCAAAGGGAAAATGCATGAAACTCTTACTCCCAGTTTAAAGCAAGAACAAAGAATGAAGTAGAGCTCTGGCTCAAGAGCTAGAGTGATTCCTTGAGCAAAGAAAAGCTAAGAAAAAGCTCCAGGTCTTGAGTTCAAGGCCAGCAATGAAAGAAGGAAGGTAAAAAAAGGGAAGTATGTGAGGAAGGGAAATATATAAATGAAAGAGAGAAGGAACTAGAAATTTAAAACTAGAGAATATTTAAATGTCATCAGTCCTTCTAAGAAAAGTGTTGGAGTATGGGTTCTATATGTGGTGAACTGGAAGCCCAGCAGTGACTTGTTAACCAAAGAGTCACCATGATGAGCAAAGGATAGAAATCTGCATGAGTCTCTTAGCGGATGGAGTCACAGAAGAGAACCTCAGCTCCCATCCCATAGTTAGAAGTATATAGAGATGGGGAAGTTGGCATCACCTTGATGTCATTGTGTCCATGGAGACTGGAAGCCATGGCTCTGTGAAAGCACAATGTTCTGGTTACTGAGCTGAGAGGCTGAGGAGAGCCACGTCCTGGCCATGAAGAAATCAGTGTGGCAGCAGAGCAACTCTGCTGCAGTGTGTGCCTGCTTGGCTGTTCTTATTCTGTGGTGGATCAGGCCGGAGCGGGTGATAGTAACTGTTTTGTGGTCACAAGCCCTTCACCAAGAGCTTCCTCTGGGATCCTCATAAGCTACAGGGTGGCTGGTGGTGGGATGTGTGTGGGGTGGAAGTGTCAGAGGGATGGACGCATGGAAAGGTGGGTGAAGAGATGAGAGGAATGATGAGAGCCCAGTTCATTGGTTTCCAAGGTTAATGGGTGGGAGGTAGAGAGGCCTGATGGAGGAAAGATGGAGGCAGGGGAAGGTGGTGACAGAGTGAGGCCATCTGTAGTGCCAGCCTGGCCATCTTCTGAAGCCCATAGGCAGCTTCCTGATCCCTCACTTTCTCCTGATCCTTGTGGAGGGAATGTCACGTGTACCCAGAGCTAGGGGTGGGGCAATGTTAGTAGCACCTGGAGAACCATTGGCCTCTACCTGGGTGAGGGGTGGTTCTGGCTCCCATCCTGGGTGGCCTGATGGCTATGGAACAGATCTCTCCTTAGCTACCACAGTCAGTGGCTGCTCTCCATCTAGGGTTAGGGCACCTGCTCAGCCATCAGGACACCCCATGCCAGGACAGAGGCCAACAATTCAGATGGCAGCACAGGGGTGAATATGATCTCACCGTAGCCCTAATGCACCCTTGAGTGTCCTCATGGTATTGGGATCTAAGTTTGTAGGGAATGCTGCTTTAGTCCATGAATTAGCTGGACAAGTGATGAGAAACGTGTTGTGGATTAATATGAGAACAATTTAAGAAGCCCTGGAGGAGCATCAACCTGACCCTCTGTGGTGCTATAAATCTGATAGGATGTTCCAGACTGAGAAACAATCACATGGCTTTGTGTTTGGCATCCAGATAAGTGAGTGCATGTCTTAGCTGTCAGCCAATACAGAGGAGGACATGAATAAGTGGGTGGAAAGCATCTGTCAGACCCCTGTCTGGGGGCAGGTGGAGAGAACATAGGAAGGTAGATACCATGGCTGTGGTGGGGCCAAAAAAAGGGTAAAAGAGGCAAAGGAACCAGGTACTGGTAGCTCAAGACTGTCATCCTAGCTACTCAGGAGTTTGAGATCTGAGGATCACAATTCAAAGCCACCCCAGGACAGAAACTCCATGAGACTCTTATCTGGAATAAACTACTGAATGCAAGAAGCTCAAGCTCAGTGACAGCATCCAGGCCTAGAGTTCAAAACCCAGGACTGGCAGAAAAAAGTATCAAAGGACAAGAAGCTTGCCAAAAGTTAGAGGGACTCTATCTTGACAAACAATACAATGGTAAGTTGCACTCAGAAGACTTGCACAAAATCTGGAAATGCCTGAGACCTATCTATGTATGTTTCCTGTTTGTCTAAATACATATGTTTATGCATTTATATATTAGTATAGAGAGACAGATCAATACATATGACTATACGTATATACATAGCCAGACACTTATGGGTGGGTGGTATACTGTGTGAGAGTTTGTGTTTGTGTTTTGTGGATGGCTATCTCTGTTTAATAAAGATAGGAAATATGTCAATATTAAGAAAGATAGAAAATATGTAAATATCTTTTAAAAAACTTGATAAAATATAGAGAGACATAAGCTCTTGAGGGAATCTGAAATGACAAGATTATTCACAGGCACGTTTATCCTTATGGATTCCTCAGCAAGTTTTAATTTTTTTCATTATTTTCTTTCTTTTTTTGAACCAGTGCTAAGGATTTCTCTCAGGGACCAGGTGCTGCCAATTACTAATTTTCTCATGGCTGGTACAGAGGAACTGAGCCACAGTTCCACTTTTGCCTTATTTATTCTTGCTTAACTGAAGATAAAGATTTCTATCAGTGACTTTCTTTCAGGGGCTGGATTCTAACGAGGATCCCCAGACCTCAGCCTTCTCTATAGCTACAATTAACAATATGAGAACCCAGCACTGGGTTCCAATGCACAGGGCAAGAAATTGAGTGAATCTCTCAACTCCAATTAGCTATAATAAGCTAGAAGTGAAAGACCAATACCTTTGAGGAAAAGATGCTGAGGGTTATCACACAGGCCCTATGAGTAAGCCCTAAACCCTGTACACATGTGTGCATGCACACATTGTCAGATACACACACACATGCACACAAACAATATCTCAGGCAATATTGTATTTTGAATTAATATCCAAAGATTGGACAACAGGATAGCAAGTAATAAAATCTGTTTTTCTAGTCTACATTGAGGGAAAGGGATAAGTCACAAGATGCAGAAACGAAGAATTCAGAGGCAAATGCTGTGAGTGAATAACTTGTAAAAAGCACATTTCTTTTCTTTTCTTTTCTTTTGTGTTTTCTGCCATTCCTGGGGCTTGAACTCAGGGCCTGAGCACTGCTCTTGGCTTTTCCCAAGTCTAGCCCTCTGCCACTTGAGCCACATTGCCATATGGATTTTTATATCTGTGTGATATTAAGGACTCAAACCTAGATCTTCATGGATGCTAGGCAAGCACTCTACCACTGGGCCAAACTCTAAACCCCGATAAAATACTTATAAATAGTCATCATCATCATATCAAAATATCGTTTCTCCTACAAAGAATGAACACTTATCTATGTCTGTAAGACTTTTTTATGTCACCAATGCTTCTGTGATTTTCCCACTTGCATTTTTACAGATGACAGCACAGATATTCATCAGGAAGAAAAATAGATTAGGATACAGAAACCTAACAACGTCCTAGTAGATTGAAGTGAAAAATATGTGCAAGATGGCCTGGGTGTTTCATCTATTTGTAGAGTGCTTGGCTACCACACAAAAAGACTCCGGTTTGATTCTGCACTACCATATACATAGAAAACTCTGGAAGTGGTGCTGTGGCTTGGTGGGACAGCTATAGCCTAAAGAAAGCCTAAGAACAATGGTCAGGCTCTGAGGTCAAGTCCCAGGACTAGCAAAAAAATGTGCAAGAGGCAAAATGCAAGCTGAGAAGGCACTGTGAAGCAAAATGTCTTGTGAAGGGTAAGTGTTCCCCCTCCAAACCCAGGTTTGCTCACCCCTCCTGGTCAAGTCTTGGAATACTTGGCTACTCTCTGAGCCTGTTTGGTTCACCGGGGTGTTCACAGGGGAGCTAAGCATGATACAAGTGCACAAACTACTTTATTATGACTGGGACACCATGCCATTTCATTTCCCTCACAAGCTACTGGAGTCTCAACAGTGTGCTTACTGAGAAGTTGGATTTCAGGCATGAGTAAGTGGCTCCCAACTGCAGCCCTCACCTAGGTGACATCCTAGGAAATCCCATTTCCCAGTAAGAAATGAGGTGTCAGTACTAATGGCGGAGGCCTGTGAAATACTGGAGTCAGAGGAAAAGCTGGGGGCTGAATCACTTTTGAGCCATCAGGGAGGGATTGTGATAGCTTTGCCTGTTAGAACCTGAAAGCATTTACATTTTGGTGTGTGGTCCAGTGCTGCCACTTGAACCTGAACCCAGGTCTAAATGCCATCCCTTTGGTGTTCAAAAATGAGCACTGTACCATTTGAGTCATAGGTCAAGTTCTGGCTTTTTGCTGCCTAATTGAAGACAAGTGCCTTTAGACTTTTACTGACTAGACTGGCTTTCCACTGTGATCTTCAGAGCTCAGCCTGCTGGGTGACTAAGATTAGAGGAATGAGCATTTAGTTCTTTATTTAGAGCATTCACTTATTGATTTATTTAGAGCATTTACTTAGTTAATTTAAGGTGCGTTTACATTGGACAGATGCATAGAGGCCTCTCTCAGAAGCTTCTGCAAGTGGGGTGTAAAAGTCATCCTGTTCTCGAGTGTCTCTTACCCCCCTCCCAGCACATACGTGCACATCTCTGCAGGACAGCCACAGCATTAGAGTCCTGCAAGAAAGGGGCTTTGGTAGAAGGCTCAGGATGGAGAGAGAAGGCTCTCACTTTCCTTGTACCGAATGTGCCCACAGCATCATGTGTTCCATCTATACGATGTGAATGGACTTCTACCCCAGTGATTTCTACTAGTTCAAGAACTGCCACACCCTGACACAACTCAAGCTCTATATGAGGCTCCACATGCCGGCTTTGGACCTGCTCTTCTAGACACATACTTTTTGACCAGCTGGAGGAATGTGCGACCAGTAAAACCAAGAAAAAGTAGAAGTCCTGGTGTGGGTGTCTCAGAGCCTGTGAGTAGGAAGCCCATGTGGTCTAGATATTGGTTGGCCCTTACTTCTACAGAGCTTGCCAAAATGCCCTTTATGGGTGGTGTCAGCCAGGTAATGTCTGTCCTCTGAAAGGACTCGGGAATAAGCACTCATTAGAAAGACCCTACACCTCCTCAGTGTTCAGTCCAAACTCCAGTTCTACAGGTTCCTCCATTAGATCCTCATGGAAGTTGAGTGACACTTCAATTTGCAGAGTCCACTCTGTCCACTCTGGACCTATTTCCATTCTTAGGTTTGGGTCATCGTGGAAGAGCTTATCCTGAACTCCGGATGAAAAACCCACCAATGGAGCTGGTGACTGATGGAGACAGAGAATCATCACTGCACTCCAGAAAGCATGGGCCTTCTGTAGAAATTACCAAACAGGTTTAGAGTCCTGTGGATATACCTTTTGCTCTGAACCCCATGTGTGACACAGTTGAACCTGCAGATACTATGGAGGAAGAAAAAGAGCAGCCAGATTTCCTTCCGTTTCCTTTCACACTCCACCCAGAGTCAGTCCATCTGAGTCAGAGTAACACTCCACTTATTGTGCAAGCTGAAGGGGCACACGCTGGGCTCATGGAAAATGTCCCCATGGGAAGCAGCAAGTGCACTCTCAATACTGGATTCATTGGAGGAAAATGAATCCATCCTCACAGAATATCCAGACCCATCCATCTCACTAAAAGAGACTCAATCTCCATTCGACAAACCAGAATCAATCCCCCTCTTAACTCAGGAAGGACATTCTGTTTCTCATGAGGAAGGAGACCCTTCTGAGGACTCTGAAGTAGAATTACTGTCTGAAGGCAACTTGGAGGCCAGTCTGGATTTAGAGCTTCCCTGTCCCCTTCCTAAAAAGACATCTCTTTATCTTGCTGTCATGATTCTTCTCAAGTATTCATTGTATTTACTTTGCTAACTATTAAACTCTCATTGTTAATATTATGGTGTGCAGTTCTTCAGTCCTTATTATACTGTGTTTTATTTTCCACTTATAATGTGAGACCTCAGACACATAGGTCCTGGGTGGGCCAAAAACCAGACAGGTCTGGTCCCATAGAAGACAACCTTACTGGATATACAGGGAACTATGAAATGCATGGAATCACCAGGAATCCAGGCCCGGCCTCCATGGAAAGACAAGTCAGCTACCAAAGCTTAAGGACAGAGCAGATGCCTGGAAATGTGTTTTGTCAATCGGGAGAAGTGCCAGAGTAACTGTAATATTATGGGGGACTCTGTTCTGTGAGTTCAAGTCTGTTTATATATCCATTGTGCTTTGTACATATATTTAAGAAAATTAAAACTCCATAATAGCATCAAAAATCTACTTTGGCTTTGAATGTGGCCTAGTTGTAGAGTGCTTGCCTAGTATACAAGAAGACCTTGATTCAATTCCTCGGCACTGCATACACAGAAAAAGCAGATGGGGCACTGTGGCTCAGGTGTCAGAGTGCCACCCTTGAACAAATGTGGCCAAGGACAGTTCCTGGTCCCTCAGTTCAAGCCCCAGGACTAGCCAAACAAGAAATCATACCATTTTCCACACATTTGGAAATAAATCTGTTTTATCTAACCCTACTTCTTTTTTGCCACTCCAGGGTGTGTGCCACCAAGCTAAACTACTGGCCCCCAACCTTACTATTTTTAATCATTTAATTTTTTTACATAATCATATTTCATGCTGTCTGTATTAATACCATAATCAGTATGCTTAGTGTAATAATGTTAAAGGTAAAACATAAGAAATTAATAACTAAAATTCCTTTTTTATTAGTTTTATAGCATTACTACAATTTTATGAGAAAAATTACCTAGAATGTTTATTTTAGAGTTCAAGTAATCCATTTTGATAAATATATCAACCTACATCATTTATTTTAACACATTTTAAACTATTATTTTCAGGAATGAAAATACATATATATTTGTTGTAAATGAAATTTATGACTTGGGGGAAGGGAAAGAGAAAAGGGGGAGGGGGTAACAGTGTTTACAAGAAATGTACTCATTACATATGTAACAGCAATCTCTTTGTATATCACCTTGACAACAAATTTTTTGAAAAGTACAATAAGTTTAAATGTCTACTTTGGCGAGAATTTTTTTTTGCCAGTACTGGGCATAGACTCAGGACCTGAGCACGATCCTTGTTTTTGTTTTTGTTTATTCTTAATGTACAAGTTCTATCACCTGTGCCACAGCACCACTTTTATCTTTTTTTATCTATGTTGTGCTGAGGAATTGAACTTGGGTCTTCATTCATGCTCGGCAAGAACTCTTCCACTAGGCTTAACTTATGGCCCCAGTGGGAAGACACAGAAAGACAGAGAGAGAGACAGAGAGAGAGAGACAGACAGACAGGCAGACAGACAGAGACAGACAGAGACAGAGAGACAGAGACAGAGTCATCAAACAGTCAGGCTCTGCTGGCTGAAGCGTGTAATTCTAGCTACTATGGAGGCTGAGATTGGAGGATCTTGGTTCAAAGCCCAAAGCCAGCCTGGACACATATGTTTGTGAGACTTACATCACCAATTAACTACCAGAAACCAAAAATGGAGCTGTAGAGGAAGAGCGCTAGCCTTGAGCTGAAGAGCTCAGGGACAGTGTCCAGGCCCAAAGTCCAAGCACCATGACGAATCAATAATAAAAAAAAGAAGATAGCTAATAGTAATGATGAATAATTTTGGGCTGGGAGTTTGGCCTAGTGGTAGAGTGCTT
This sequence comes from Megascapheus bottae, assembly GCF_031878675.1. Classification (NCBI taxonomy): domain Eukaryota; kingdom Metazoa; phylum Chordata; class Mammalia; order Rodentia; family Geomyidae; genus Megascapheus; species Megascapheus bottae. The sequence goes on along the minus strand of NW_028327804.1, from coordinate 4,595,699 downwards.
GCCTAGCATGCACGAAGACCTGTGTTTAATCCCTCAATACCACATACATAGAAAAATGCTGGAAGTGGTGCTGAGGCTGAAGTGGTAGAGCCCTAGCCTTGAGAAAATATAAGGACAGTGCTCAGTCCCTGAGTTCAAGCCCAGGACTGGCCAAATCAAAAGTAGTAAAGCACTGGCATTGAACTGAAGATCTGAGGAACAGCCCAGGCACAGAGTTCAAGCACCGCAAACAACAACAACAAAATCTATGAAATGGCAGTGGTGGTTTTAAGATAAGCAAAAATAGAGTAGAAACTGGTAAAATACATATTTGTGTGTAAGCAAAATAGCCAGACTTATACATTAGAACAGGATAGCAACTTGAAAAAAAATTTTGTTTTCCATCTCACTAGGTCCTGTCTCTTAATTTATTCAAGTAAGTAAAATGCTGGGTTTTATAATCATTGCTCTGAATATTAGAAAATCATAATATCTCTCATTAACCAACAAAGACCAGGAACTGGGGCTTCGTTCAAATGGCAGAGTATCAGGCAAGAGAAGAAAAAATTGAAGTAAGAACTTGAAGTTCTTGATCCAGAACCTGCATAGTAACAGAGCAGCAGCCTGGTGATGGTACCTCACACCTATAATCTTAGCTACTCAGGAGGCTAAGATCTGAGAATCAAAGTTTAAAGCCAGCCAAAGTACCCAGTTAACTGCCAGAAAAACCAGAAGTGGCACTGTGGCTCACAGATTAAAGCACTAGCCTTGAGCTGAAGAGCTCAGGGACAGTGCCCAGGCCCAGAGTTCAAGCCCCACAATTGACAAAAATCAAACAAGCAAACAAAACTCACAAAGAAGCCTGCAGACCACAGTGGTTCTGCTGAGTCTCTTCTCTATGGGGATCAGGAAACATTTCACTTTTTCTGTCTCTTCCCATCTCAACATTCGACTAAAATAAGACTGTGTTGAAAGTTTCAATTTATAAAAATGTTTTTCATGAAGCACCCTGAAATATTCATCGCTTATATCTCAATTGAAGATAGTTGATTTGGGGCTGCATTGGTAGAGTGCTAGCCTTGAGCAGAAAAGGTCAGGGATAGAGCTGAGGCACTCATTTGAAGAACCAGTGCCAACACACAAAAGAAATTATGCACTTTATACATATTTTCTAATTTCTTAATGAATTTTTCAGTCTGTATAAATATAGGGTACATTCCTTGTTACTTAAGTAAGACTGCTCTTTTTTTTCTTTTTGCCAGTCCTAGGGCTTGGACTCAGGGCCTAGACATTTTCATTCGACTCGATTGCCCAAGGTGAGTGCTCTGCCTCTTGAGACACAGCGCCACTTCTAGCTTTTTTCTGAGTATGCGGTACCGGTGAATAGAACCTAGGTCTTCATGCATTCTAGGTGAGCACTCTACCATTAGGCTACATTCCCAGGCAGTGAGATTCCTCTTACAGTCATTGTATGTTCACAGAGTTTGTTCTCACACACTGTAGGGCCCTGGTTGGCTTTGACCTGTGATCCTAAGCCCTGAGCCTCCTAAGTAGCTGAAATTAAGTTGTGAGCCAGCATGATGGCTTCCATTCTTTTTTCTACAAAAATATATGTAGTTATCTAAAATATATCTATAGCTGAAAAAAAATGAATCTCTCCCAAACAAATCTTCAAAGAAACAACCATCCTATTAAAAGGTGGGCTAAAGACTTAAAAGAGTATTCTCTGAAGAAAAAATTAACATGGGCTTTAGACACATGAAGAAATGCTCCATATCTCTAGCAATAAGGGAAATGAAAATCAAAACAACTTTGAGATTCCACCTGACTCCAGTAAGAATGGCCATTATCAAAAAATCTAATAAGAGATACTGGTGGGGAAGTGACCAGGGGGGATCACACCTACACTGTTGGTGTGAGTGTAAACTCGTTCAACCACTAGGGAAAGCAGTGTGGTGGTTCCTCAAAAGACTGAACATAGAGCTCCCCTATGATCCAGCAAATCCACTACTTGGCATCTACCCAATTGTCCAGAAAAAAGGGCATACTAAAGCCACTAGCACACTGATGCTCATTGCAGCACTATTTACCATAGCAAAGATATGAAACCAACCCAGATGCCACTCAGTAGATGACTGAATCAAGAAGATGTGGTACTTATACACAATGGAATGCTATGCTGCCATCAGAAGGAATGACATCGCCCCATTTGTAAGGAAATGGAAAGACTTGGAAAAATTCATATTAAGTGAAGCAAGCCAGACCCAAAGAAACATAAGCTCAATGGTTTCCCTCATTTGTAACAATTAGTTCACATCTAGGACTCTCCTAGCAGAGGATTACAATAACTCAAAAACCTAGGTATATAAGGTCATATAGGATGAGACTAAATGAAAGGATCTCTAGGATATGGGAACAAGAGCTATATCTTGTGTCATCGTTGCTCTTAATCTTGTGTGATTTTTGTCCTTAATCTACTATGTTATTTCTCATCTCTTATTTTGCCCTTTGGTTAATGTCAGATTGTTACTGTATCTGATTTTTTCCCTGGCATATTGTATATATGTTTATTTGTTTATGTCAAATAGGAAAGGGAAGGGGGGAAACAAGATGATTGGGAAGGGGAGGGGAGAGGGAACTGGGGACAAAAACATGTGGAGTGGAATAAATGTGTGAGAAGTAATGCAGTCCACTACCTGTAAATGTAATCGTAACCCCTCTATACATTACCCTGAAAATAAAAAATAGACTATAAAAATATCTGTAGAAAATGAGGCTGGATGATGGAAACAACCAGATGCCCTACTGCAAAAAATGTGATACTCGCACACACACACACACACACACACACACACACACACACACACACACTGGAATGATACATAGCCAACAGACAAGATAAAATAATGGCATTCTTGGGGAAGTGGATGAAAAGGAAAAAAATCATATTAAGTGAAGTAAGCCAAACTCAAAGGACCATAGGCCCAAGAGTCTCCCTCATTTGTCAAATTCAGTAGAAACCTTGGACTCTGCTACCAGAGATTTACAATAGAACAAAATCTAGAGACATCGTGACAAATAGTATGACACTAAATGTAAGGACCTCCAAGATAAGGAAACAAAATTCATATAATGAGTGATTGTTGTCCTTAATGAACTATGTGATCTCTTATTATCTCTTTTGCTATCCCTTGGTTATATCATATTGTTACAATATTTCACCTTGTTTTCTGATATATTTCATATGTGCCTAATTGGTTATTTGAAATTGGATAGGGAAGGGGGGAAATGAACATGAGTGGGGGTAGGGGAAGGGAAATGGGGACCATATCATTACAAGGGGTATCAAAGTTTGAGAAGTAATGCACCTTCTATCTGGTGAATATAATGTAACCCTTCTATAAATTACAATAAAAATAAATACATAAAAAGAAGATCTGCACAGAAAAAAATAATAATGGCATTTTTGGGGTAGTGGATGAAATTAGAGTGAATCCTGTTGAGTGAGATGTCAAGACCAAGGAACAAAAGGTACTTGGTATCCTTAATATATGGATATTAGTTTCAAACAGTAGTAGAGCGATGATTGAATAGTTGATACCCAAAGTTCTGAACATAATTTTGGAGATATAAACATAACTACATAGACATAAAAATCTAGGATAGACTATACACTCTATAGACATGTGTTTTATTATAGATTAATCTGTATTTATGACATACAAAGACTCAGCTTAATTTTTACTATATTCTAAAATTTATGAGCCAGTGATTGTATAGCGATTCCCTTCTTGAGGTAAATACCACTAATGTACTTGCTCTAAGTGGTACAGAAATTTTCTTAATGAATCAAGGGGTTTTATTACATCTTTATGCAATTATTTTAGTTCTGAGTGTTCTACACTCAATGATACTTCTGGAAAGATGATATAGCTGACTGTGTAGATGGTATGAAGACAAACTGGCCTAAACGTAGAATAAAGAATTGGTAAGTGGCTGTTAGCGGTCCAGATTCTACTGGAATATGTGGAATGAATTTATTAAGCACAATGCAGGCTCTTAGTCAGATCAGGATCAAGATTATGTGGTTCCATGAGATGAATGAGGAAAGATCAGAAAAATCTACTAAGATATCCAGATATACTTTTGAAACTAAGGTATCTGGACTCCTTTTTTTTTTCTTTCTTGGTGGGGAGCTTGAACTTTAGAACTGGGCAATGTCTCTTAGTTGTTTTTTCCTCAAGGCTAACGCAGTACCAGTTTTAGCCACAACTCCACTTTGTTTTTGGGTGGATAAGTGGAGAGAAGAATCTTACAGTTTTTTTTTGTTTTCATTTTTTTGCTTGCAAAGGCTTTGAATCACCTTCTCCCTGGCTAGTGCTGAACGTTAGAAATCTACCAGCTGAGTCACAGTGGCACTTCCAGTTTTTGTTTATGTGGTGCTGAGGAATGGAATCCAGGGTTTCATACATGCTTGGCAAGCTACATTTTCAGCCCAAGGTTTTATGTTTTGTTTTTTCAGTGTTGTTTCTTCTAAGGTACTGTATGATGTTCTTTCATTTTCTTTGCTTTTTACCTCTTTTCTTCTTTTTCCCTTTAGTTTTATTCTCTGTAGTCACTGTGTTGAATTCGGGTACCCTGTGTCTTGTACATAGCTTTATGTGATTTGGGGAAAGGAGAGGGTATAATTAAATGGTAAAAAAAAAAAACAAAGAAAAAAGGGTGAACCAATTTAACAGTGATACTTGGAAGACACTAAACGGAAATGAACTGAACAATCTGGGTGGAGAGGGGGCTGAGGGTAGGAAAACAGAGAAAAATGAGGGAGGGGATAACAATTTTCTTAAGAAATGTGTTCATTACTTATGTAACCGTATGCCAACTATATATTGACTTAACAAAAAAATTAACTTAAAAAATAATTTAGCCGGGTATGGTGGCTCACACTTGTAAATGTAGCTACTCAAGAGGCTGGGATCCAAGGATAGCAGTTCAAAGTCAGCCTGGGCACTGAAGTCCATGTGACTCTTATCTCCAATTAACAACCAGAAACCCAGAAGTGGCCCTATGGCTCAAGCAATAGGGCAGTAGTCTTGAGCTGAAAAGCTCAGTGACAAGACCCAGGTGCAGAATTGCAGTCCCATGACTTGAATGATGAATGATACTAGCCAGGCTCTGTGCGCTCACACTTGGAATCCTATCTACACAGAATCAGGTTTGAATCCAGCCCAAACAAATTGCATGATATTCTAATTTACAGTTCATTACCAAAAATCTGGAAGTGGAGCTGTGGATCAAGTGGTAGAACACTAGCCTGAAGCAAAAATAAACATTTAAGGAAAGTTCCCAGGCCCTGGGTTCAAGTCCCAGGACTTGCATAAAACAAACAAAATGTGACGCTGAGTCCTCCATCATTTGGTGTTATAGTTCAATATTCTTGATATGCGTCTTAGAAATTAAGTCCCTAGCAAATACTCTCCCCTGAATTTCTGCTTCATAGCTGATTCATAGAATTTCAGCATCATTACTATCACCTTCCAGTTAGCAAAGCAGTCTACTACTGAAAATTTGAAGAAAACTTTTGAGTAATCCTAATAAATCTGTGTATCATCTGCACACACATCAAATCAGCAGCAGCTATGTTCTACTATTATCTAAATGTATTTAATCCCTTCTTGAGTTAATGAGCCTTAAAGAGTAAAACATATGAAACAGTTATGAAACTAACAGTCACCATTCTTCTACCTAATATTGTAATATATGTTTATAAATGCAAGGACTATTCTGAAGTGTGCAGAAGATAGCTTCTAATTATAATATTCTCATGAAGTATAGTTTTTAAGAAACATGTTGCTTGCTTTGGGAAAGCAAAGGTAAGGAAAAATGATATAGGTAAGCTCCCTATTTATCAGAAGGAAAATACTATTGGGTTTAGATCAACTTCATTCATTCCGTGCTGATGAAACAAATATTTGCAATTCCTGAGGCCAATCACTTCATTGTGATGCACAATCAGCCAGCTTAGATCAATCTTCCAAAAAAGGAAAGGAACAAATGAGAAGCAATTAAGGTTTCCAAAATGAACCAGGTGGTGGTGGCAGCTCACACTTGTAATTCTATCTACTCAAGGCCTGAAATCCAAGGATCTGGATTAAGTCTGTCTGGGATGAAAATATTCCTGTCTGAAACATCATCTCTGTTATCACAGCCCAGCTGATACACTCTGCCCAACAGGTTCCAAACACCAAAGTCCATCTCCTATCTGAAATACTAGCAAACGTACTCACACATTATCTCTTTGGGAGATAGTTGAAACATGTACCAGAAACATTTCCCTGGCTTCAGAGTGGAAGTGGAAATATATATTCACTAGAAGCCCATCTAGTAAATTACAGTCAATCATCTTTCCTCACATCTTGTTAGTTAAATTGAACAATGAGTGTTTGGATCAGAAGCGATGTGTATGAGCATACAGGTTGTAAAAGTACTGTAATCCTAGCTACTCAAGATAAGCTGAGACCTGAGGATTCCAGTTCAAAATCAGCCATGCAATAAATTTCATAAGATTTTTACCTCTAATTAACCAGCAAAAAACAGAGCGTTGAATTGTGCTTAAAATGCCACATACCTAAGATTTGCATAAAAGGTCTAAGGGGTAGCATTCAGGATCCCACTCTCTCCACTCCTTTTTAACATAGTACTAGAATTCCTAGGCAGTGCAATAAGGCAAGAAGCAAGCATAAAGGGGATCCAAGTAGGGAAAGAGGAAATAAAACTATCCCTCTTTGCAGATGACATGATTCTGTATTTAAAGAATCTTATAGACTCTACTCCCAAGCTTCTTGAGCTGATTCAAAGCTTTGGAAGGGTAGCAGGCCATAAAATCAACCCACACAAATCAACTGCCTTCCTTTACGCCAACAGTGAGAGGAACGAGGCAATAATCAGGAAAGAAACTCCTTTCACAATAGCCTCAAAGAAAATAAAGTACCTAGGAATTAGCTTAACTAAGAATGTAAAGGACCGTTTAGATGAAAACTTTAAAACCCTAAAAAAGGAAATTAAAGCAGAAGTAAGGATATGGAAAAACCTCCCATGCTCCTGGATTGGAAGAATCAACATTGTGAAAATGACAATCTTGGGAAGGGCTCTCTACAAATTCAATGCAATACCCATCAACATCCCAATGTCATTCTTTAAGGAAATAGAAGAGGCAATTCAAAATTTCATATGGAATATTAAAAACCCCGTATAGCAAAAACACTTCTTAGCAGAAAGAACAGCGCTGGAGGAATTTCAATTCCAAACTTTAGACTCTATTACAGAGCTATAATTCTCAAAACAGCTTGGTACTGGCACAAGAACAGGACAGAAGTCCAATGGAATAGAACTGCGGACCCAGATATTAAACCACAGACCTATGGCCACCTAATATTTGACAAGGGAGCCAAAAAAATTGAATGGAAGAAAGATAGCCTCTTCAACAAGTTGTGCTGGCAGAACTGGTTAAGCACCTGCAGAAAACTAAAGTTGGATCCTTCTTTGTCACCTTGCACTAGAATTAACTCCAAATGGATCAAAGACCTCCCAAGATCAGGGAGTATAGGTGTGTCCCATCCTGTGTGGCTACATAACCATTGTTTCGGTACAGTTCTCTCTTCATTCTACCCATCTAGAGCAATTTTCATCTTCCATGTATAATCATTAAACATTCAGCTCCTGTTCCTCTCTACTCCATTCTCTGGAACCATCGTGCTTTTTGACTCTAAGGGTTTGTTGATCCTTGGAAGCTCTGGAAGGGAAAACATACCCTAGCTCTTCCTTTATGACTGCTGTATTTTTACTTTACTGTAATCAAGATTCATCTGTAAAATATAGTAAAATGTTCTTCCTTTTCAATGCATTGTTTTGCATATTTCTATCTTTTGATTATTATTAATAGTTGTGAATGGATTCTCCACATATTTGTTCTAGTCTCTGCTTTCTCTTCCGTTAGGTACAAATCTAGAAATAGAAGTGTTGGACCATATTTCTATGTAATTCTATATTTAGTACTTTTTTAGCACTCTCCACGCAATTTTTGATTGTTTTATATTCCTTGCAGAACTATTCCAAAGTTCTACTTCTTCTCACTACCTTCCCAGTAATAGTTAGACTTTGAAAGTTGTTTTTTTGTATGCGTGTGTGTGTGTGTGTGTGTGTTTGTGTGTGTGTATGTGGATCTTTTTGTTTAAAACTATATTTATATTAACATATTTAAAGTAATGATTTCATTGTAATTTTAATTTTTCTCATGACTGTTAATATTGAACTTCTTTCTACATTTTGAACTACTATTTCTATATATTCTTTTTAGAAAATCCTCTCCAATCTCCAATTTTTTCCCTTTTTTTGTGGGGTAGTGGGGAAAGTCATGGGGCTTGGACCTTGGGCCGTGAGCTCTTTAGTTTAAGGCTATTGTCCTACCCTGAGTATTGCCCCTCAGTTCTTCTGCTCACAGCTCCCTACCCCTCTTCCCATTATATACAGAACAAAGGTCATCCTCAGTCTTTTTGAAAAAGTAAAACATACAGTAAATTTGTAGTATAAAACAGCAAGAAATAAATTTCTTGCCAGGTGCAGTGACTTCTACCTGTAATCCTAGCTACTCAGATATCAGGCTGATATCTAAAGATTTGGTTCAAAGCCAGCCTGGGCATTAGAAAGTCTATGAGACTCTCATCTACAGTTAACCACTAGAATATGTGAAATGGCACTGTGGCTTCATAGGTAGGGTGATAGCCTTGAGTTGAAGAGCTCAGGAACAGTGCCCAGGCCCAGAGTTCAAGCCTTACCAATCCCCCAGCCAAAAAAAAGACAAAAAAGTTTCTTCCCCAAGTGACTATTATGCCAGACATAGAACATTAACATTCTGGGTGTACTTCACAGTATTATTACTTGATACCCTAAGATTTTGCAATATTCTCACAGTACCAGCATATGTCATCATATAATGTAGTTCCTTTTCAATGGAATAATTCCATTTATAACCTAAATCTACTCCACTGACTTATTTTTATCGATACCACAATTGCTCTACCATGATATGCCACAAGCCATTAAACATTTTATGGTGGGTAATTGGAAAGGAGTATCATGGAATTTTGTGCCAGGCTGGCTTTGAACCATGGTCCTCAGATCTCAGTCTCCTGAGTAGCTAGGATGACACGCGTGAGCCACCAACACCTGGCATGCCTTTTTATTTTTTTGTGGGTCTTGGGACTTGAACTCTGGGCCTAGGCACCATCCCTAAGCTTTTCAGGTCAATATTTCATGTAAGTCTAAACATTTAAGTAAAGGAATAAAATTCCAACAAAAAAAAGAATAAAATTCCAGACATGGTGTGTTTATAACTCGGTGCTAATTACTTGATGAAAATGTGCCATTCCAGAAGCTGGTGTCATTCGATGATATAGCTGTGGATTTCAGCTGGGAGGAGTGGCAGCATCTGGACAATGCTCAGAGGACCCTGTACAGAGATGTAATGCTGGAGACCTACAGCAACCTGGTGTCCTTAGGTGAGCAAAAGTCAAATTCACTTCCAAGGCCAAGTGCCTTGTTATTTTGCAGATACGTGAATGTTTATCAAACTTTCAATACTATTTAAATGAAAGATTCCAGGCCCTGAGAAGTATCATTACTTTCTAAAGAAAACCTAAGGTAATTTTGTACTCATTCTTCAGGATACCTTCAGGATACTTTGACAACAGTTCTAAATTATGTTTCCTCTAATGGAGACGACATTCTAAACTTACACCGTAATTGTAAGTGGATAAACAATCCAGAATAGAATATATATCATTATTGGAAATAGGATCTACAAATCACTAAACAGTGAGTTTATAATGGAAACCTGGCACTAGGTGCAATGTTTCATGCCTGTAATCTTAAAATATTCAGGAGAAAGAAATCTAAGAATTCTAATTTGAAGCCAGCAATGGCATAAAAATTGCCATGAAACTCTATAACTCCAAGTAACCCCTCAAAAATGTTAGTGGATTGTCAAGAGTTTGACTTTGTGGTTGAGTGCTTGCCTAGCATGCATGAAGACCTATGCATGTAAGTGGAGCTGGGACTCAAACTGGTATTTTTCTAGCCTTGAGCAAGACAGCTAAGTTTATGCCATACAAAATGAATCCAGAGCTGGGGAAAAGTCAACCATGGAGCCAGTGAGAAATGAGAAAAAAGATTTAATAGATAACTTGTAGATAGGATGTCTGCGAACTTAAAGCAATGATGACACAGCATAAGCAATAATTCTCTACTGTTTCTAATTTACAGGGCCCTGTGTTCCCAAACCTGTATTAATTGACAAGCTAGAGCACTGTGCAGAACTCTGGATAGGAAATTCCTGTGACAAGAATATCACAGGTGAGTGAATGCATCTTCATATTGATGTTGGAGCCTGAGCCCCATTGGTAAGTTCATGTTGTGATGTACTGAGCAATAATATTCTTAGTTACCCTAAATCCTGTGTGGAACCTATGGAATTCTTTGTGAATGAATCAAGAATCATTTTCTTTTCCCAATCCTATGCTTGGTCTCAGGGCCTGGGCATGGTCCTTGGGTTTTCTCAAGGCTAGCTCTCTACTTCTTGAGTCATAGCACCACTTCTGGCTTTTTCTTTGTATGTAGTACCAAGGAAGTGAACCAGGTCTTTGTGCATGCTAGCCCAAACCCCCAGCACCAAGAATCATAGGGTGATATAATGAATTCTAGGTGGCAGTAGAGTTAAAGTTAGATTTCTCTGTAGAAATCACTGTGAAACAAAATAAAATGAGAAAGCCATGAGCCCGTGGCTCATGCTGTAATCCTAGCTACTTAGGAGGCTGAGATCTGAGGATCAAGGTTCAAAGACTGACCTATCACAAAACACCTTAGACTCTTCTCTCCAATGAACCAATAGAAAATGAGAAGTGGGTTTGAGGCTAAAGACATAGGGCAGTAGCCTTGAGCTGAAGAGCTCAGGAAGAACAGCCAGGTCTAGAATTCAAGTCCCATGACTGCAAAACAAGAAAGAAAGAAAGAAAGAAAGAAAGAAAGAAAGAAAGAAAGAAAGAAAGAAAGAAAGAAAGAAAGAAGAAACAGGGAAGAAAGAGGGAAGGAAGGAAAGGAAGAAAGAAAGAAAGAAAGAAAGAAAGAAAGAAAGAAAGAAAGAATGATATTTCATTTCTTTAAAACTAAGACTATAAATGATTAAGCAAACAAGGAATACGTCAGGGCATTATTCTCTGATAAGGATAATATGTTTTTGCTGGTAGGAAGAGACTGGTATTCAGAACCAGACCTTTCCACCAGAAATTGAGCCCAGTGGTAGAGTGCTTGCCTAGCATGCACAAAGACACAGGTTTGATTCCTTATTACCACATACATAGAAAAAGCCAGAAGTAATGACTTCATTGGTAGGGTTCTAGTCTTGAGAAAACCCAAGGACAGTGGTTAGGTCCCAAGTTCAAACCCAGGAATGGAAGGAAAAAAAACAACAAAGTTTCAATCAACATAAGAAAATTAACTAGACAATGAGCTGGAGATTTTCTGGTCTTCCATGGTTCTGAGGGACAGGAGTGTTAGAAAAGGAATTTTTATAAGACTTCAAATGGAAAGAAACAAATTTCAAAATTCCCACAAATACCTAAATTGAGACTTTAGTGAGAAGTTGTAACTGAAGGGATTTAGGTGTAAGTCCTTACTCTCAAGAATCGTTCTTGCTTGGATCAAAGGCAAACAGACATATAAACCAAACTTGTGGCCGCTGAATCTAGAAAAAATTCTTGTTCCTCACTTAATGGTTAATAAGCAAACAGCATTGAAACTGGATAAGGGAATCCTATCTGCTACTCACGACCTGAGACTCTTATCTGTAGTTAACTCTAGAAAACAGGAAGTGGGGCTGTAGCTCAAGGATAGGGGTTATAGTCTTCTGCTGAAGTGTTCAGGGACAGGGCCGAGGCCTATGAACTACAAAAAAAAAGAAAAGAAAAGAAAAGAAAGTTTTAAAAAGATGCAAAACAGCACAATATTTAGATTATTTCTCAAAAATAAAAGAAAGGCAGCTATTCCTCAATGTATAAACAAAACAGTATTTGAAAAAAAAACAGCTGCAGGTATACTATAGGTAGTACTCAGCTAAAAACTGTAGCAATACATAGATGGGTAATTTCAATAAATATTTCCTGTGATATAAAAAGAGAACCAAAACACAGAAAAACATTATTGGTCATTGTAAAATATCATTTTCTTAATATGTTAGGGAGAAAAGCATATATATCTCACAAATCAATTTCCACTTTTATATTTTAAAATATCTAACACTTAGGATGGGAAAGTAAAGTCATTACCTTTACAGTAAGGAATATTTGTATCTCATGTATGTTTGTGTCTTTTTTTTCTATGACTCATTTTAGATGTCCAGGTAATGGAAAATGTGTTCAAGACCTGCCAGGAAAGTCCACAGGAATGTCTTTGTGAAGTAGCACTTGCAAGTAGTATCGAAGTGGAGGAAAACGTGAGATTAGCAACAACTTTAAATTTGAGCTCTACACATAATCCAGAGCTGATTAGTAATAACGGTAACAACTTAGGGGTGAGGACTGAGGAGTTCATTAACTGTCAGAACATGCTTCTGTCTCCTAACCCTGATGAGATGCATGCTGCATATAGATCTCGTATGTCTCCTGTTCTTAAAACATCCATCGGATATTCAGAGCATTTTATTCATGATTGTGACAGTCCAAAAGATCTGCAGTATCATAATTCTGTTCTCCCTGCCCAAGAAATTCTTCAGGGAGGGAGGAAAACTGCTAAATGTACTGTGTAATGAAAAATATTGTACTTAACACCGACCATCACTACACATCCGAAAATGTACACAGGAGAGACTCCTCATACATGTAGTGAATGTGAGAAATCTTTCAGTAATGAAATACGCCTTACAATACCTCAGAGCAAATATCCTGAGATATGTGATGTGTACATCAAGTGTGAAAATTAATTTCTGAGAAGTCAGACCTGACGCTCCAACCTCGATCTCCAAGAGAAGACAAACCTTATGAATATGAGGAACGTAATAAAATTTCTGCCCAGAATTCAGCTCTCAGCACACATCAGAGATCTCACACAGAAGAGAAATCTTATGAATGGGATAAATGTGGGAAGACTTTTAGATTGAAATCATACCTCACTTTGCACCAGAGAAGACACACAGAACAGAAACCTTATGAATGTAACAAATGTGAAAAGTCTTTCACCCAGAAGATACACCTTCGAGTTCATCAAATAACACACACAGGAGAGAAATCTTATAAGTGTAATGAATGTGGAAAGTCTTTCCAAAGGAAGGGAAAACTTCGTGTTCATCAGAGAATACACACAGGAGTGAAACCTTATGAATGTAACCAATGTGTAAAGTCTTTCAGACAGAAATCTTCCCTCATATTGCATCAAAGAACACACACAGGAGAGAAACCCTATGTGTGCAACAAATGTGGAAAGACCTTCAAGTGGAAGTCATATCTTGATGGGCATAATAGAACACACACAGGAGAGAAAACTTATGCATGTAGTGAATGCGGAAAGTCTTTCAAATGCAAGGTAAAACTCCATGTTCATCAGAGAATATACTCAGGAGAAACACCTTATGAGTGTAACATATGTGGAAAGTCCTTCACACAGAAGCCAAACCTCAACATGCATAAGACAATTCAAACAGGAGAAAAATCTTATGAATGTAACCGATGTGGAATGTCTTTCAAATGGAAGTCTTCCCTCAAATTGCATCAGAGAATACACACAGGAGAGAAACTGTACGAGTGCATCAAATGTGGTAAGACCTTCAGATGGAAGTCACATTACAGGAGGCATAACAGAATTCACACATATTAGAAACCTTAGGAATATAACCAAAGTTGAAAGTCTTTCGTGCAGTATTCACCCTTCAGGAAGCGTAAGAGAGTTCACACATATGAGAAGCCTTAGCAATGTAATAAATAGGAAAGACTTTTTAGTCCGTGGAAGAAAACTCAGCTTGTGTCACAGAACCAACACAAGATAAAACCCTTAATGAATGTAGCAAATGTTCAGTCTTTTCCCCAGAAGGCACAAGTCAAGATTTATCACTAAACACCCACAGGATAGAATCCGATGAATAAAATGAAAGGGAAATTTTTTTGAAGAACTCATACTTGAGTTTGCATGATACCACACAGACACAGGATAAAAATCGTATGAATATAAGAATATGAAAAATCCATCATGAACGCATGACTAAGTATAAAATGCACATAGGAGAGAAAAACCTTATGAATATTACAAATGTGGAAAGTGTTTGACCTGGAAGGCATACTTCTGTGTTCATCACAAACCTGATTCCCATAGAAGAAAAGAAAACTAATGAATAGAACAAATGGGCAATGACTTTTAATCAGAAGTCAGTCGTCAGTACATTTCAGAACATACACAATAGAGAAATTCTGAGTAATGAAAAACATTTAGCTATATATAGAATCTCTGTATATGGGAGCATTAGGGTAAGTCTTCTAAACAAAGTCAACCTTCAGCAAGCATTAAGAGCACTCACAGAAGAAATAATAGCATGTAGGAAAACCTTTGTCAGAAACCTCTAAAAGCTGACTGTGTGGCTTAGTGGTAGAGTGCTAACCTATCAAGGATGAAGGCCTGGGTTAGATTCCTCAATACTACGTGAAAAGAGCCAGCCAGAAGCAGCACTGTGGTTCAAATGGTAGAGTGCTAACCTTGAGCAAAAGTAGCTCAGCCCTGAGTTCAAGCCTAAGGATTGGAGAGAGAGAGAAAGAGAGAGACAGAGAGAGAGAGAGAGAGAGAGAGAGAGAGACAGAGAGAGAGAGACAGAGACAGAGACAGAGACAGAGACAGAGAGAAACAGAGAGAGACAGAGACAGAGAGAGAGAGAAAGAGTGACAGAAAGAGAGAAAAGAGAGAGAAAGAGAGAGAAACAGAGATAGAGAAGGAGAGAGAGAGAAGGAGACAGAAACTAATTTCTACACTTTACAGTCTTTCTATTTCCTTACAAATTCGTCTATATCATTCTTTCTGACAGAAGCACAGAATTCCATTGTCTAAAAATACCATATTTTATCTACTCATCAACTGACAGGCATCTGGGTTGGTTCCATACCTTTGCTATAGTAAATAGGGCTGTGATAAATGTTATTGTTCTAGTGAATTTATTATGTCCTATCTGGACGATTGGCAAGTAGTGAAATTGCTGGATCACAGGGGAGCTCTATGTTTAGTCTTTTTGGGATACTGCCACAGTGCTTTCCATAGTGGTTGAACGAGTTTGCAATCCCACCAGCAGTGTAGTAGTGATCCCTCCTGGCCACATCCCCTCCAGCATATGTTATTAGATTTCTGGATCTTGGCCATTCTAACTGGAGTGAGGAGGAAAAGGGAAAGAGGAACTGAAACTTTCTCTCCTTACAGATGACATGATTCTGTATTTAAAGAACCCTATAGACTCTACTCCGAAGGTGCTTGAGCTGATATAAAACTTTGGTAAGGTAGCAGGGTATAAAATTAACCCTCAATATCAACTGCCTTCCTATATGCCAACAAATGAGAGGAATGAGGCAAGAATCAGGATAGCAATTCATTTTGCTATCAAAGAAAATAAAATACCTAGGAATTAACTTAGAATGTAAACCACCTTTTTGATGGAACTATAAACCCTGGAGAAGGAAATTAATGCAGAACTGAGGAAATGCAAAAACCTATGCTCCTGGTTTGGAAGAAGTAATATTGTAAAAATGGCAATCTTGATAAGGACTGTCTACAAATTCAGTGCAATATTCATCAATATCCCAATGTCATTCTTTAAAGAAACAGAAGAGGAAATCCAAAATTTCACTTGGAATAATAAAAGACCCCTTATAGTCTGTCTTCTTGCATGATACATCATGTTTAATCTCACCTTCTCCTCCAAAATCTCACTTTTCTCATTGAGATATAGGTGGCCCTGTTTACTAGCAGCAAAGGCTCAAACACGCAGTTTCAGGTGTCACCACTGCCTCTGTTACTGGGTAGATCCAACTCTGTCATCGATTCTGAGGTCTGCTCTGGGAGTCTTGGTCAAAAGTTGTTCTGTGGCATCTGCTGCCAGCCTGTGACTATTTGCTTCCTTTTCCTCCAGCAGCCTACAACAGGGAATGAAGTTCAGGCGCTGATGCTCTCCTTCATATGCAGGGCAGATTGAGCCCAACCCTCCCTCATGTTCCTCGTCCAATTTTTGGGAAAAAAATATGCTGCCAGAAGTCCTCAGGTGTGTGGCATGGCTGATCCACACTTTTAATCCTGGCTGGTCTGGAGGCTGAGAGCTGAGTATGGAAGTTCCAAGTCACCTAGAACAGGAAAGTCTGGTAAATTCTTACTACCAAAAATAAAAACAGCTGGGAATGGAGTTTGGGCTCAAGTGGTAAAGGGCTAGTCTTGAGTACAAATGCTTAGTGCCCAGGCCCTGAGTTCAGGCTCCAGCACTGCCAACAACCTCACTTTAGTGAGATTTTAGCTTTATCCATGTAGGCACATCTCACTGGAATCTTTGCTGGTAGAGATAGTCTTCATAATTTTGTCTCAAGGTAAAGGTCCTCCTGGGGTAGTACACAAAAGGTGTCATGGAGAGAGGAGCACCACTTGCTCAAGGTTTGAAGATGGCATAGGTCAAGCCAGCATGGAGTTGGCACATCAGTCTTTTTCCTAGCACCACCTACCAGTGAATGTCAAATGACATTGATTGTTGTGGGATTGTGTGATTGAAGTGCCCCATTAAGGGCAGTGTTAGCACATCCAAACTTGGATACCAGGAATGCTGAAATCTCAAAGCTAAGATTTCTGTTGGCTACAGAAATGCTGGTGTGTCTGTTATTCACTAAAAGTTCACGTGCAAAGATTCTGAAGCTTGATGCCATGTGTTTATTCCATTTAATAAAATTATTTTAATGCACTGTATAAGTTACAACATTTGATAAGAGTCAGGGGTAATGAAAACATTGTTCTTGAATTCAGGTGTCTGGCAGGGTAATGGGGGGGTGTTGGTGGCTGGGACTATGAAGCTGGAGCTGCTATCAAACCATGGATCATGTTCCTTTTTGTCTGGGAGAAATGACTCCAAAGATGAATTTGAATGGTGAGGAAAAGATGATGATGTACTCTAGAAATTTCTCCTGAACAAATGGTCATGTGGAAGTGGGATGGGGGCTGGGCATATCTGAGGCATAGCTTAAGGGGGCTTCTCATGGCGTTGAGAACATTCCTTGCGACTTCAGGCATGCAGCAGGGTGTTTTAGATGGCCATTGTGAGATGGATGGAATAAGACTGGAGACAAGATGAATACTGAGATCCTGCAATGCTCTTGCATGAGTGGCTGGTGGCTCACCTGAAAGAACTAATTATGTCTAAAAAAGAAATCAGGAATTTGTTTTGATTAGATAATACCTGTAATCCGAGGCATATTCAGGATCCTGATCTTAGTATTGTGGTTTAAAACCAACCCAGCAAAATGAAAAATGCATGAGACTCTTACTCCCAGTTTAGAGCAAGAACAAAGATTGAAGTAGAGCTGTGGCTCAAGAGCTAGAGTGCTACCTTGAGCAAAGTAAAGCTAAGAAAAAGCTCTAGGTCTTGAGTTCAAGGCCAGGAATGAAAGAAGGAAGGTAAAAAAAGGGAAGTATGTGAGGAAGGGAAATATATAAATGAAAGAGTAAATTTAACAATAAGGAGCACACAAAATACCAACTCCTTTGGGACACAGCAAAGGCAGTACTCAGAGGAAAATTTATAGCTCTGAGTGATTCCAACTACAAGTTTGAAAAATCACAAACCAACAAGTTAATGTCTCACCTTAAGCTCCTGGAAAAAGAGCAACAAACCAATCCTAATTCCAGTAGAAGAAAGCAAATTATTAAAATCAAAGCAGAATTAAATGATTTGGAATGCAAAAAACTATAGAAAGAATCAACAAAACAAGGACTTAGTTCTTTGAAAGAACTAACAAAATTGACAAACCCTTAGCAAATCTTACCAAAAAAAGAGGACAGCATATCGAAATAAACAAAATCGCAGATGAAAATGGTAATATCACGACAGAAATTACCAGGATCCCGAATATCATGAGGGAATACTTCTCAAACCTTTACGCCAACAAATTTGAGAATCTAGAAGATATAGATAAATTCCTACCCAAAATTAACATACCCACACTGAAGCAAGAACTAACCCAACTCAACAGGCCTATTTCAAGCTCCGAAACAGAAATGGCATTTAGAGAACTTCCACCTAAGAAAAGCCCAGGGCCAGATGGATTCACAGCTGAATTCTACAAGGTCTTCAAAGCAGAGCTCAATCCAATACTCCTCAAGCTCTTCAACGAAATTGAAAATGAAGGTTCTTTACCAAATCATTGTATGAAGCCAGTATAACTCTCACCACCAAACCAGACCGAGATTCATCAAAGAAAGAGAACTATACACCTATTTCTTTGATGAACATCGATGCAAAACTTCTCAACAAAACACTGTCCAACCATCTACAACAACTCATCAAAAAAATTATACACTATGATCAAATTGGATTCATCACAGGGAGGCAAACTGGTTCAACATACGCAAATCAATTAATATAATTCAACACATCAACAGGAGCAAGGACAAAAATGACATTATTGTCTCCATACATGTGGAAAAGGCATTTGACAGGATCCAACACCCCTTTATGTTAAAAGCTCTGGAGAAACTAGGAAGCCATGGAACATTCCTCAATATAATAAAGGCTGTGTATGAGAAACACACTGCTAGTATTACACTTAGTGGTGAAAATCTAAAGCCATTCCTTTTAAAATCAGGAACGAGACAAGGATGTCCACACTTTCCACTATTCTTAAACATAGTACTAGAATTCCTAGCCAGTGCAATAAGGCAAGAAGCAAGCATAATATGGATCCATGTAGGTAAAGAGGAAGTAAAATTTCCCTCTTTGTAGATGACATGATCCTGTATTTAAAGAATCGTATAGACTCTACTCCCAAGCTCCTTGAGCTGATTTAAAATTTTGGAAGAATAGCAGGCTATAATATTAATCCTCAAAAATCCACTGCCTTCCTTTACGCCAACAGTGAGAGGAATGAGGCAATAATCACAAAAGCAATTCCTTTCACAATAGCCTAAAAGAAAATAAAGTACCTAGGAATTACCTTAACTAAGAATGTAAAGGACCTTTTTGATGAAAACTTTAACACCCTAAAAAAGGAAATTAAAGGAGAACTAAGGAAATGGAAAAACTCCCCATGCTCCTGGATTGGAAGAATCAATATTGTGAAAAAGACAATCTTGCCAAGGGCTATCTACAAATTCAACGCAATACCTATCAATATCCCAATGACATTCTTAAAAAAATAGAAGAGGCAATTCAAAATTTCATATGGAATAATAAAAGACCCCGTATAGCAAAAACACTTCTTAGCAGAAAGAACAGCGCTGGAGAAATTTCACTTCCAAACTTTAGACTCTATTAAGGGGCTATAATTCTCAAAACAGCTTGGTACTGGCACAGAACAGGCCTGAAGACCAATGGAATAGAACTGAGGACCCAGATATTAAACCACAGACCTATGGCCACCTAATCTTTGACAAGGGAGCCAAAAAAATTGAATGGAAGAAAGACAGCCTCTTCAACAAGTTGTGCTGGCAGAACTGGTTAAGCACCTGCAGAAAACTAAAGCTGGATCCTTCTTTGTCACCTTGCACTAGAATTAACTCCAAATGGATCAAAGACCTGGAGGTAAAAGCTGACACACTGAAAACTTTACAGGAAGGAATAGGAGATACACTAGGCCTCCTTGGCACAGGTCGAAACTTTCTTAATAAGGACCAAGAATCAAAACAAATCAGAGAAAGTCTGGATAAGTGTGACTGCATTAAACTGCAAAGGACATAGCTAGTAAATTAATTAGGAAGCCTACAGAGTGAGAGAAGTTCTTCACCAACCAAACAACGGAAAATTGCGTCATATCTAAAATTTATCAACAACTCAAAAAATTGAATCACTCCAAAACTAATCTCCAAAGTAACAGCCATCCCATTAAAAAATGGGCCAAAGACTTAAAGAGAGTCTTCTTTGAAGAAGAAACAAAAATGGCCTATAGACACATGAAGAAATGCTCAACATCTCTTGTCAGAAAAGAAATGCAAATCAAAACAACTCTAAGATTCCACCTCTCTCCGATTAGAATGGCCAGGATCAGGAAAACGAATAATAACAGATGCTGGAGGGCATGTGGCCAGGAGGGATCACTACTACACTGTTGGTGGGAGTGCAAACTCGTTCAACCACTATGGAAAGCAGTGTGGCAGTGCCACAAAAGACTAAACATAGAACTCCTCTATGACCCGCAATTCCACTACTTGGCATTTACCCAACCATCCAGAAAGAAGGGCATACTAAATGCACTAGCACAACAATGTTCATTGCAGCACTATTCACCATAGCAAAGATATGGAACCAACCTAGATGTCCCTCAGTTGATGAGTGGATCAACAAGTTGTGGTATTTGTACACAATGGAATTCTATGCTGCTGTCAGAAAAAAATGACATCGCCCCATTTGTTACGAAATGGAATGACTTAGAAAAAATCATATTAAGTGAAGTAAGCCAGACTCAAAGGAACTTAGGCTCAATGGTTTCCCTCATTTGTCATAATCAGATCTCTGCTCTACTAGGAGAGATCTGCAATAGAGCAAAACCTTGCTACATAAGGCCATATAGTATGAAGCTAATTGAAAGGACCTCCAGGATATTGAAAGAAACGCCATATAACGAATGATTGTTGTCCTTAATGTACTATGTTATCTCTCATCTCCTTTACTGTCCCTTGGGTATCTCATATTCTTACAGTATGTCACTTTGTTCTCTGATATATTGAATTTATTTGTATTTGGTTATTTGAAATTTGATAGGGAAGGGGGGAAAACCAAGCCGGGGGGTGGGTGGTGGGTGGGGGAGAGGGTAATGGGTACCAAGACATGTGAAAGGGTATCAATGTATGTGAATTAATGGACCTTCTATCTGGCAAATATCATGTAACCCTTATAATAATTACAATAAAATATATATTAAAAAAGGAAAGGTTTATTTTGTAAGTTTCAGCCTTGTTTTGTTTACCCATTAATTCTCGGTCTTTTGGTGAAGCCACACATAATGGCAGAAAAATGTGGCAAAGGAAACCAATCCACTTCAGGGCTGAGATTTAAGAGATAGAAGAAGCATAGTGCCTAGTGTCCCAATACTCTTTTCAAGCTCCAGTAAGCTTCCTTCACTAGGCCTCACATCCAAGGGATTATAATACCTCTAGCACAGGCTCAATACATGGGCTTATAGGGAACATTCTGATAAAAATTATAGCAAGAATCATAAGTAAATTCCTTACTGCCAATCTTTAGGTTTAGCTTTAATCATATCACATCAGAGTGTCCTATGTGTACTGCCCTTCTGTCCCTTGGATTGAAACCCACCTAAGTTAGCCTTTACCTCTCTGATCTCACTTCTCTTACCCTAAGTCTATTTAAAAGTCATCTAACATGCCTTGCAGAATATAATCTTTTTTTGTGTGTGTGTACCTGTGTGTGTGTGTGTGTGTGTGTGTGTGTGTTCGCGCACGCGGGCATGCTGGGGTTTAAACTCTAGGCCGCTCACTCTTGCCTCTCATCTTTTTCACGCAAGGTTGACATTCTGCATAAGCTACTTCCATTTCTAGCTTTCTGCTGATTAACTGGAGAGAAGAATCTCTCAGGATGGCTTATAACCTTGATCCTCAGATTTCATCCTCCTGAGTCACTAGGACTTACATGTGTTAGCCACCAGCACATGACTCAGAATGTCACTGTTGTAACTAGTATTCATTTGCCTTTTTCAAGATTTCATTATTCCAGTATTTCTTTGGGAAATAATTTTTTATCCTGTGCAGGTGCTTGTAATAAACTTACTGCACACCTGTCTCTGGTGGTCCAGAAACAACTGAGACAGGATCTATCAAAAGAATTACACAGCATTTCTCCCTACCGAGACAGTTTTATTTTCCAAGATTTCACAAACCTATAATGCAAAAACCTAAGTGGAAAATCCCAGAAATAGATCACTAATAAATAAATCACTAATCAAAGCTAAGTGTTAAATTACAGCATTCTGATTAGCTTCATTAAATGTCACCATTATGCTCCTTTCCTAGAACCTGAATCACCCATTTGACCATGGTATCCACCCCACATACACCATAACCTATGATCGAACACATTGGTTACTTGGTAGCCTGATATTTACCAGGAACACTGGTGGGGTGATTGTGTTCAATAACCCTTATTTAGGAGCCCAACGCCTCATTATAATGCTTATATATTTGCTTCATTTCAACTCATTATGTAGGTATACCATTGAAGGAAAAGGGTGTCTACAATATAGTCAGGTTACACCACATACAAATACTATACATCAGGGCCGGGAGATTGGCCTAGCGGTTAAAGTGCTTGCCTAGCATGCATGAAGACCCAGGTTCGATTCCTCTGTACCACATACATAGAAAAAAGCCGGAAGTGGTGCTGAGGCTCAAGTGGTAGAGCTCCAGCCTTGAGAAAGTCCAAGGACAGTGCTCAGGCCCTGAGCTCAAGCCCAGGACTGGCAAAAAAAGAAAAAAAACAAATACTATACATCAGAAATATTGTAGGCAGAAAATTCATCTTTAATGAATGTGAACAGTTTTTCTTTTTATTGTAGCTCTCTAAACCACAGTGTAATAACTACACAGCATTTGCATTGTATTAGGTATAGCATGCAACCAGGAAATAAAGTGCATTGGTGCTTCCATGAAATTGGAGCATCTATGGATGTTTAGGTTCTCAAAGGATTCAGGAAACAATCCTCTATAAATAATGAGGAACAAAAAAAGAGACAGTCAGACTGAAAGTTGACACAGTGGCAGAGGCAGAAGCAGAGGCAAGACAGAAACAGAACCCACATTCATACAGCTCTTACAGCAATATAATTATATTTATTTCATTTTTAGGTGCTGGGGTTAATATCTTACTGTTATAAATTAAGCTTTGTTTTAAGTAGTTATATATAGGAAAACACAGTATGTATAGAAAATGTTTGCGACTACCTGAGGTCACAAGTATCCACTGGGGGTTTTGGAAACTGTCCTGGCAGATCAAGGAATACTACTGTATTCCACAATCCTCTTCTTACCATCTTTTTCCTCCACCACTGATGGTGAATGATGGTCCTTACTTGTGAGCCAGTCAAGTTGCAGTGAAATTCAAGATATTCTGGACCACTTCCAAAGACAATCCTTGTTCCACTGGACTCAGCATGGAAGATGTGGACCTACTATCGACAGTCATCTTGCCAACCCATGAAACCAGAGAATGAGGCCACAGTGAATGATTCACAGCAGAAATGCGGTGCAAAGTCATGATGAGATCTCTATACTACCACTTTTTTTATGCTGTCATGAGTGACACTGTACATACTCTGAGAAGAAGTTCCTGGATATTTCCCAATAGTTCCAATAGAGTCTAACATAGTTCTAATACTGCTCTAACAAACGAGGAAGAGAGATTGTATACAGAGATTCCCTTCTTGTATACTCGTTTGTTAAACATGTCATTTGAAATATGATGTAAAAATCAATGTTAATAAATTCTTTAATAAAAAATAGATCTAAAATAAAAGATTTCCACCATAAAAAGGTAGGATGAGAGAAAATTACGTAAGTAATAAATACGTCTTTGTTCCACATTCTGTTCATACTACCAAGCGAGGAATTCTATAATCTGGAAGGTATATATTGTTTTTCCTTTCCGGTGGCTCAAGGATTTTAACAAACTTTTTCTGACCCTACACACAGGGTACTTTTTCATATGCTATTCAACTGAAGATTTAAGAAAGTTTCTTTTTAAAGAAAGTTTTATCCTAACTTTCACAGAGTTTCATTAAGCGTTCATTTCATGGCTATCTGACATGAAGGTCTCCTTGTATGACTGTGTTGCATGAACTATGGTCTGAGGAAAAGAGAGATTATGATTCAAGGGTCTGTATCAGATTGATACATTTCCTGGGGAAAATGTTCTACTGTAGCGGGATTTGAGCACATCTTAGGGAATGCCCCAAGTGCTACTACAATGAACATGACTCACATTTGCCTCAGCAACACGATACCAGGCTCTGGTCTTCACAAAGTGTCATAAAATCGATGGGGGTTACAGGGAATTCCTAATGCCAGTATGAAAATGTATAAACCTTTATATTATATAATTATAAAAATTTACCCTGTTTAAACAAAGCCTTCTGATTTCTGAGTCTCATTGTAGTTTCCACTGAGGCAAATAAGAGTAAGGACCTGTGGGTCCCCGTGCCTGGAACAAGAGCAGGACCTCAGAGAACCATCGTGACCTCAGATACATTTACATTGTAGCCATACTGCTATCCAAGCATGATTCGGGCTAAAGGATTCCTTCCTCCTCTAGCCTGGCACTGGAGAAGTGGTAGAGATAGCCACCTGACTGGAAGGGACCATGGAGCTCACTCACTGGGAAGAACGTGTTGGTGGAGACCTGTATTCATCAATGGCCATAGGCCAACTGGGACAATGTGGATGTAGGGAGCACTGCGTGGGAACATTGCTGATTCAGGTCGTCAGGTTCCCCTTGTATGGAAAGAGCTCAGAGGTCATCCATGGACCCACTGGTTGGCATCGACTCGAGAAGACATTCCTCCAAGAGGACATCCAAGCAACCAGGCTCACAAGTCCTGTCTGCAAGCTACCAGTGGCTCAGCTAATTCTGCCTCTCCACTCTCCATTCCAGGGAAGTTTTTGCTAATCTTAGGAAAATCCCAGTTCTCCTCTGAGCTTCTAATTATTCCTTTCATCCCTCAAATACTTGTAGTCCTCTAAAGACTTAGAATTTTGCAACACAATTCTGGGAAAGCTTTCTACATTAACACTACCTTCCCTGAGGTGATGAGCTCACAATTATCCCTCTGTTCCA
Organism: Megascapheus bottae; assembly: GCF_031878675.1. Classification (NCBI taxonomy): domain Eukaryota; kingdom Metazoa; phylum Chordata; class Mammalia; order Rodentia; family Geomyidae; genus Megascapheus; species Megascapheus bottae. The sequence continues at coordinate 4,570,615 of NW_028327804.1, read as the reverse complement.
ATGGGGAGAGGAAAGGGTTGCCAAAGAAACAGAAAATAAACAATTATATTGGTATGTTATTTCAACTATATTACTCCACCACCTTCTCCTGTGGAATTAAATGTTTACATCAATTCAAAGAAATTTTACTCAGCATCCATGTATTACTTCTCACCATACATTCCTTCCAATATACCTGCACCCCAGGCAGAGACTTGAGTCCAAACTCTAATTAGATACATAAATCAGCCCCCAATGACAGGAGAAAGGATCTACAGAGATGATGGCAAATAACTGGGTCCAGGTGAGTTCTTCCCCTCAGAATGCCCATCTGGGGCTACTCATGAAATTCTCCCACAACCAATCACCAATGGCCCTTCAGACTCACGCATTATTCACTGCACAAAGAGGAGGCCTTGAATGACTACCTGTGTGGGACAGGAGAAGAATTGTTGCTGACATTAATCAGAAAGCAAGTGATGGGAACAGAGTTCCTGGTCTGATTCCCCATCCTAACGTCTATCCTGTACTCTGTGATACTATAACCAAGCTACAGAGATCTGCAAAAACAAGGAGAATTGGAACTTACAGGGACCATACTCATAAATTAACTGATTTGTTTCATTTTTTTATCTGTTTATTTTGCTGGGACTAGAACCCAGGGCCTCACACATGGGAAGTTCATGCTCCACTACTGCACTCCTTGTGTACCTCCTAGGCCTAGACCCTTGAAGGTGTCCATGTCTCCATGTGTCTGGTCTTCTCTTTTCTGTGATGTTTTTCTAGTAGCCTAATGAGTCAGGTATTCCTCCAGTGATTTTTCCTAGGTGAAAGTTGTCACTAAAATGTTATTTTCCTCAAGATGATTGGAAGGGGGTGTGGAGAGGAAAGTGGGGACAAAAACATGAGAAGGGGTATTAATGTGTGAGTAGTAATGCACCTATTACCTGGTGAATGTAACTGTAACCCCTCTATACATTTTCCCAACAATAAAAAATAAAATAAAATATTTAGCAAAAAAAGAATATATGGAAACAAGCGTTATATCTTGTGTGATTATTATTCTTAATGTACTATATTATTTATCTTTTTTCTGCCATGATGGCTAATCTCATATTGTTACTGTATCAGACTTTGTTACCTTGTATATTGTATATATGTTTACTCGTTTATTTGAAATAGGGAAGTGAAGGGGGGCAAACAAGATGATTGGGAGGAAGTGAGGCAGGGAAACTGGGACAAAAACATACAAAGGGGTATCAATGTACTAGAAGTAATGTACCCACTACATGATGAATGTAACTGTAACCCCTCCATACATTATGGTGACAGTGAAATTTTAAAAAGAAAGAAAAAATTGTTATTTTCATATAAGTGTAATAAGATGGGAAATGTGCTTTTGCTTCTCTGGAGTCTTAATGCATCACCTTCATGCTCTCCTAAGGTTGAGAGTCATCTTATATCTTTCCTCAAAAGATTAGCCACTGGCTGTGTCCCAGGCCACTGCAGGGAGTCATTGCACATTAAGAGGATATCCTTTTGGCAGGATTCCAGGATCTTCCTGTCAGGGGAGCTGCCATAAAAGCTGCCTAAGTGAAGGCATCTGAGAAGGATGACTGGGGAAAGTGCCCAGCTGCGCTGTCTGGCAGGGCCTGAAAGGCTGCTGGGATCAATCCCTTCTTCTACAGATGGAAAGTCCGTTCTAAATTCAGAAGCTGAGAAAGATTCTTGAAAATCATATTCCATGTGCCTTCCTTGAAACTTGCCTTCTTTGTACATGTAGAACTCAAATGCATTCATGGCCTCTCCTGAAGTTGCCTTACCCTCTCTTCCTTCTGCTCACTCCCCCCAGGATGCATATTTGTTGAACCACTTCCAGCCTGACCTCACCACAATCCAATGGCTTCCCTAAGAACACTGGTGCTTCACAAGCAACAAATGTCCCTTATCACACGCACAAATCCTGCCCCAGTGTTCTAGAGTCCATTGCTCATGGATGTGAGGCTCATAGACATGCTGCACAAGAGGTCTCTGTAAACTCCAGAAACCTGGTGACAGGGAATAAGACCTAAATACGCATAGACAATTGTTCTCCAAAAGGCTCACATAGCCCATATCCTGCATTGGAAATGTCATATCTGCCTGGAAGCTTCCTATCATGTATTCTTGAAAGAGTGAATGAAGAAACTCAAGAAACAAATAAATATGTAAATTACCAATAAGAAGAACAAGAGGGAGAAACCATGTAGTTAAGTTACAACATATTCAACGTTATTAGAAGTCAAGCAGTTAATCCATTCGCAGATTGTTTTGATGCGTCCCACTTCATTTTTTCCCTCTGCCCATTCCAATTAACTGAAGCAATTCGATGGGATTGTCAAGTACTGCGTGTGGTGGGTGGCCTTTAAAATAGCCCTCTGTGATTCTTGCCTCCTCACACTCATCCCTTTCTTAATCCTCTTTCTTTGAGTATATGCTGAAGTAGTGACTCACTTGTGACAAATAGAAAGTGCCAAAAGTGATAAGATGTCATGTCCATCATTTGGTTACAAAATGACTATGATTTCCCTTTTAGGTACCATCTTTTCCTCTCATTCTGAGAAGCCAACTGTTATGAGCTCTTCTTTGAATAGGTTTACATAGCAATGAACTAAATGATGTATCTGTAGCCAGTGATTTTCTGAGGGCTACCACTAGCCATGTGCCTGATCCTGGAAGAAGATTTTTCCCTACAAAGAAGTGAAATACAATGGCCAAGAAATGGAAACAACTTAGATGCCCCACTACAGATGTACAGATGAATGCATACAAAAAATGTCACACACACACACACACACACACACACACACACACACACACACAAAGGAATTCAACATAGGCAACAGAAAAGATAAAATAATGGCATTCACTGGGAAATGGATGAAACTAGAGCAAATCAAATCATGTTGAACGAGTTAAGTCAAGACCAAAGAACAAAAGGTGAATGGTCTCCTTGATATGTAGATAGGACATCCAAACAGTACAAGAGCAATGACTCAATATTCAGGAACCCAAGGTTATTGACACGGTCTTGGAAATAAAAGTATAACTACTACATATAAAAATCTATGATAGGATATATACTCTATAGACAGAATGTTATATAGATCAATTTGTATCCATGACATACAAACTCTCAGCTTAATTTTAATTATCTTCTGAAATTTATGTGTCAGTGATAGCACATAGAGATTCCCTTCTTGAATACCTGTTTGTTAAATATGACATTTGAAATATGATGTAAAAAATTCAATGATAATAAAATCTTTTAAAATAAAAAATGTATTGTAATAGTTACAGTTCTTACTGGTACCTTCATGGCAGAATTGTGTGGGACCCAATAAGCCAGAGGTATCCAGTAAACCATAAACAGCTTCTAGAACTATGCAAATGAAAAAACCATGTTTGCTATTGTAAACCATTGACTTTGGGAGCAATTTATTACAGAGTAATTGGTTATTAATAAGTTGGAGAACAGAGTGAAAATTAAACCAATACTATATTACAAAAAGAAGGATTGGGATGTAGCTCAGTGGCCAAGCACTTGCCTACCAAGTGCAACATCCTGGGCCCAATAGCCAGTACCAAAAAAGAAAAGTAGGGCGGGAAGATCATGGCGGTTCAGTTGGAGTCTTTCTGAGCTCTCGCCAAGATACCAGTTTTGGCAGCATAGGGGACAGTACATACCTCAAATCAAGCCTAAGTAAGCTTTATCGACACAAAGATCTCAGTCACAGAGGAAAAAGGCAGAAATCCAGCAGAAAGAAGACAGCGGGGACCAGTTCCAGCCGCTCGTAGCGGCCGCAGAGACAAAGCGGCTCTTCTGAATCTGAGCAGCAGTGCTTCTTGGCGCCTTCACCAGCCGGTTGCAGACAGAGCCATACAGAGCCAGCGGGAGCCCAGAGCCGACACCCGGCTGTGCACGGACCTGCCAGCTTCATGGAACCAGAGAATCCAGCAATTTGTGAGTACCACCGAGGAGAAGTCTCTACTTCTACTCATGGATCGGCATTGATAGGGAGCCCCTCCCCCACAAGATGAGCACAGCTCCATCTTAACTACTGGCAACGACCCAGGCCAAAGCAATAGGAACCTGAGAGGTGGTGCTGGCGATGCCATCTTTCTTACTGGCAAAGGATTTCCCAGAGATCCCTTAGCTGGAAATCTGGCCCCAAAGCTGCTGAAGTCCATCCCCTGCGCCATCCACAAGCCTGGTAAACAAAACACGCCTGCCAATCTTTCAGCTTCTTTTTCCCAAACAAACAATCGGATCCGAAAAACCTCATAGCCAAATCACAAGAGAAAAAGAATTTCTGAACGGTTTAGATCCCAAATTTAGTGGAGACACAAGTTTCCTATCCTGCCCTGACCCCCGCCCCCCAAAAAAAATATCCTGAAGAAGACCCTATTTTTTTTAATTCTTTTTTTGTTGTTCTTTTTCTTTGTTTTTTTTCCTTTTTTTTCTTCCACCCCTTCTTTCATTTGCATTTATAGGTGTTATTATTTTATCTTTACCATCCTACCTACACTTTTTTTTCTCTTTTCTCTCCTGCATCCCTCTGTCACTGTGGTCGTTCCTGTAAACATAGTGACAGCTCTGGGTACAGTCTGAATACAAATGATATCTATATTGGTACAGTCACCTGCTTTTTAATCTCCTGGTCTCAACCCTAGTATTTCTTAAGTAAGAGCTCACAAGAGTG